>NC_068986.1:90723855-90726399 GCF_001194135.2 Octopus bimaculoides | reverse complement strand
TATTTCGGTCTGTACGATCTGCGCGGACGATGGTGAAATCTTTTATATTTTTTTTTCGGCATCCATATGTGTGCTGTTTAGGTGAGTTTCAGTGAGGATAAAGAAAGGGAAGCAATGTGCCGTTTCGGCAAGCCAACTCTCTATATATGGGACCTTCCATTTTTGGGCATTGATTGATGGGTTGATGCCACGTACATTTAACAGGAATGTCGAGGTAAGGGTAGTTTGATGTTTGCATTGTTCCAAGTTATGTTTTATGTTGTTCAGAGGTAGCAATGAAGGTAGTTTTCGTATGGAGCTGTGTGTGTATGATTTTCTAGTTGGTGGTGGGTGTGTGTTCCTTGCGTTTTGCATAAATGGTTGCTGATAGCCCGTTGTATCTCCTGGCTTAGGTCGGTTTTCATATTTTCTAGATAAGTTAGTAAAAAAGAGTTGCCTCTTTGCTTTGCCACTTGGTCAGAGGATACATAGTTCATGTTATGGTTTTCCCATAGTTCTGTCTTTGTTGTTTGGTTGTAGGAGGTGAAATGTGGTTGTGTTTTGTTTTTGTTGTTGTCGTAGGTCTCCTCTGTTGCTGTTTATAGTTATTTTTCGACCGTTTTGTGCCCTTCAGATGGTGGTGGTTACATTCTGGGTTCAAGTACATCCTTAGTGACACAGAAGTTTGGCACAGTTTAGGATAGAAGAAGGTGCATCCATTGCCTTTTGTGCATCCATATTTAGGATCAGTGCCATGGACTCTGTATTTAGGACAGTATTTGGGGTGGAGGTGAGGGCAGTTTTTTCCCGTTATGCCTTATGGACAGGTGCCCTTAACAAATCTACGGCATAAGGTAGGATGGAAAAATGCACAGTGCCCCTTGTTGTTGGTGCCGCTGGGGCCAAATCTACAGTTACCTTGAGAATGGTAACGACAGGGTTTTTGACGTGGACATAGTAGAGGTTTTTCTGTACTGGCAGGCTCGTTGGTCAGTGGTCCTACTGTAGTACCAGTAGCAGACTGTTGTTGTTGTAGCGGCAGTGAAATTTGATTTGCAACAGTAGGGCTGTGTGGAATCAGGTCAGACAGTGGTGCCAAACAAGGTACTTCCAATGTAGTAGCAGTAGCAAGCTGTTGTTGCTGTGGTAGTGAGTCCTGGTTTTCCACGGTAGTGTTGAGTGGAATTAGGTCAGAAAGCGATATCAATGAGGATGTTGTTTGTTACTGGCTAGCGAGTCGCTGAAGTGACCCCTGACCTGTTGGAGTTGGGTCAGTGGGTGCACTACATCCATTGACAAGTATGGCTTCTAGTGTTACCATGTGCGTGTGTAAAGCATGAAACGATCGTGTGATTTCTTTTATTTTGTTTTCGATCTGTTTTACAGATCTGTAAAAGGACTGTGACGCTACTTTTTCGGCGATTTTGCCGTAGACATTAGCTTTTACACTATCGTTATGGTGAGTGTACCAAGCGTTTATCAGTGCACTGATTTCGTTTTCTACCCAGTGGCGTTTTAGAATATTATTGGCCATATTCAATGGCACAGTATTATGCACTATACGTTAGTTATTGGTGACTTGATGTATAATAGTGAATGCACCGTTGTAAAGTTTGTGTCGATATATTCAGAAATGCGTGCCCGTCAATTCAGAAAGATCCAAATACGACAACTTCAACATGAAATAGCTTGCAATGTAGAAATGTTTGTTAAGAAGGCTAAGAGAAAAAGATGTTGTATATGACACATTCTACCAGTATCCCAAGTTTGAAAGTGTTTCGTTAAGAAAACAAGTGGTGCCCGTCAATTCAGAAAGATCCTGCGTGGCTATATCTGGGTGTGTGTGAGAGAGTTCAGTCTATTTAGTACAAATCAAAATGAGCAGTGTGTTTAATACAAATCAAGAGAAAGGAATTGTACTCACAGGACTAGTTTTAGAACTAATCTTGGGTTTAGTTTTGGTTTATATTTGTTTCTCCAGGTTGTATATAAATTTGTGTAAATTTATCGTCCGATGATAGTAGAATAGTAAAATTCAAGAGTTCTGGGACTAAAAACAAAGAAAGTTACTGCTGGTTTGAGTTGAAATCTGTTTCTTTGGCTACTGACTGGCCAGAGCTAAGAAAAGTACGTCTTGTCACGAAGAATGCCCGTTAATAATTGTTTATTATCAACAGCAAATTGGTCATCTTCACTTACAACCGTTTCTGTAAGTGAAGATGACTAATTTGGCATTAATAATAAACAATTATTAACTTCCCAATCTCCATTTTCTTCTTCATTTAAATGTATATGTATATATACTCTATACTCTCTTTTACTCTTTTACTTGTTTCAGTCATTTGAGTGTGGCCATGCTGGAGCACCGCCTTTAGTCGAGCAAATTGACCCCAGGACTTATTCTCTGGAAGCCTAGTACTTATTCTATCGGTCTCTCTTGCCGAACCGCTAAGTTACGGGGACGTAAACACACTAGCATCGGTTGTCAAGCGATGTTGGGGGAACAAACAGACACACAAACATATATACACACACACACACATACATACATACATATATATATAT
>NC_068986.1:90720076-90723580 GCF_001194135.2 Octopus bimaculoides | reverse complement strand
TGTGTGTGTGTGTGTGTGTGTGTGTGTGTGTGTGTGTGTATTGATCTCAAATTTTGGCACAAGGCCAGCAAGTTCGGAGGAGGGGAGGAAGTAAGTCGATTACATCGACCCCAGTGCTCAACCGATACTTATTTTATCGACCTCGAAAGGATGAAAGGTAAAGTCGTCCCAGGCGGAATTTGAACTCAGAACTTAAAGACGGACGAAATGTCACTAAGCATTTGCCCTGCGTGCTATCATACCTAGTGCTTATGACATCCAAAGATTATCCTCTATTTGAAATTCTAGCAAGAAGAAAAGAAAAAAATCGAAACATAATTACAAGAAATAATGTCAAAACGAGTCTTTTTAGGTCTATAATTATCTTAAATTACTATATAGTAATGTGAATTTAAATAATGTGATATAGCATACTACAGTCTTACCTTACGATCTTGAAGATGACTTCTAAGTTCAGATCTCGAAAATGATGTAAGTAATTTTCGGATACTACTGTTATGGTGAAGATCGCTGCACCAGCTGGAACCGTTAAGCTTTTTATTGAAATTCGCAATTGCATTTTAACATTTGTTCTTGATTTATCATGTGTCATGACATATTATTGGGAAATATTACAAAATGCTTCGAATTACGTTTCTTTTCTGATCTTGTGTTTCATTGGTTTGATCGGGAAGAGGATCTCATGAGATGAGTAAGATCGAGACAATCAATATTTTTATTTTATAGTTAAATGTTGATCACTGCAGGAAAAGCATGGCACAGTGGGAAATTCTAAATGGTTGGCGTTCTGAGAGTAAGGACTATGCATAGAGGAAAATACAGAGCCTTTGAAGATAAAATATGGGGTCGAGGCAAGTATAGTCGGGTGAATCAGTAATGCCTAAAGGAAGGTGGTATGATGCGCCTTCCGACTCCGAGGAATAAGAGCCAATGTAATAGCGATAGTAACAATGCAAAGGGAAGAGATATGTGTCTGTGGACAGGCGGTTGGACGTGTTAGCAAGAGATTTCATGTTCAGCAGTTGAGTGGCCAGCTTCTTTAATGTAGTCTAGGGTGTAGGTACATGTTGCTTGTGACCCTTTTGGCAATGGATCACAGGCATCGGTTACAGTTTGGTACGGGACGATGTTTGCAAGTTGTGTGATGTACGGAGATATCTTTCGTGTTTTGAACGATAGTTTTGCAGGTATTACGGTGCTAAGTATAAACCTTTTCTACTCTAGGCACAAGGCCCGAAATTTTGGAGGAAGGGACCAGTCGATTAGATCGACCCTAGAACGCAACTGGTACTTGATTTATCAACTCCGAAAGGATGAAAGGCAAAGTCGACCTCGGCAAAATTTGAACTCAAAACATAAAGAAAGACAACATACCGCTAAGCATTTCGCTCGGCGTACTAACGTTTCTGCTAGCTCGCCACCTTGGTGCTAGGTGTAAACCGTAAGATTTTAAGAGCAGGTGAATTTTTTCAAGTGTTGCAGGCTGTATTCTTTGACTGAGCTCTGGTGGAGCAATGAGTATTGATTGTGTTGGGTGTGGGTTTTGAAGAATGTGTGCTAAGCTGTCTCCGACAGGTCAGATGGAAACACGTGCTGCCCGTGTTATCTCGCTTGGATTAGGAATAGATTCAGTCATTCAAATGACTTGAAGTGTCCTACGGTCTTGGAGGAATTGGCGTTGCATTGTATGTCGTTGTGTGGTGAATAATCGTGGTAAAGCAGTCGTCTGACGGTGATGGTTTGGTCAACAATAGGTTTGGCGGTTAGAAAGAATTTAAGAATGTTTTTAGTATCTATATTCCGGCCAGAGACACATATAAGAGATGAAACTAAGTGATGTAGAGATTTGAAGAACATTGCATTTATGACATTAATTTGGGATGAATGTGATGACCAAGAAGGCATGCAAACATTGAAGTTACCTCGGTAGTTGTATAAAATCATTGATTTTGCAACACCATATGATACTACAGTGCATACAAGGGAAATTCAGAAAAACTGAGAAATATCAGAAGCCAGCCAGAGAGATGAAGTGATTGTGGAATGCAAAAGTGACATTTAACACACCATACATAGCACCCAAACTACTATCTAAGAGGCTGGAAGATATTGATATTGCGGCAGATATTGTCGATCCTCAGAAAAGTGCAAGAATCCTAAGAAATATTATTGAGATTCGGGAAAGCGTGTTATCACCAAACTTCAAGTCAATTTCCTTGCCAATTAAATTAGTTTGGTACAGCTTTATCATAATAATAATAATGATAATAATAAGTTATAAAAATAGTAGAGTTATGAAAACGTTTAATGTACTTTGTAGCATATTATAGCTGCATAACGAAATACCATGTACCTACAAGTCATTAACATAATCTCTGGATGCAGTCAACTGACACCAATAATTTTCATTTCCTTTTTTTCATCATAACTAGTGGCCCTACAATCATTGGTATTGCACCAACCTTGAGATGCCACATTTTTTCACTTCAATGAGCAAATCTTTATATTTTCTAAGCTTGTCAAATTCTTTTGCTGAGATATTATGATCACAGGGAATACTCATGTCGATCAATAAATAAACTTTATTGTTTTGGTCTTTCACAACAATATCCGATTTATTAGCTTTGATAGTTCACTTTGTATGTAGTGGTTAAATTTTCTCCCTCAGTTACAACCTCAGGGTGGTGATTGTAGCACTTGTCAGCAGTTTTGATTTGATGATGATGATGATGATGATGATGATGATGATAGTGATGATAATGATGATAATAATAATAATGTCTTGATGCAGTACCAGTCAGTAGCTCTCATGGCTTCTATCTTAATTGATTAGAAGTGTTATCATGTACATTGTTTTGTCTTGGTATAAAAGATGGGTTACAGCAAATATTCTGCTTAAAACCACAGATTTGCTTGTCAGTTGTTTGACCGTAACCAGTTGAGCATGTCCCTCAGTGTTCACGATATGTGCATCTCGGATCACGAGCAGAAGTAGTGGGAGAACATCATAGCCATGTGTTGAGAGGAATTCTTTGGAATTTGAATATTTCACCTCTGGAAACATAGGTGTTTCATTCAACATCGTTAAACAAACCTTATTCGAAGACCATTTGAGTGGTATGGGCTACTCGACCTGAAGAAAATTCTAACTGGACCCCATCAGCAAGGTCATGCACTGTTTATCTCGATATGAAATCACCATATCGTGCACATCGGAGCATTGAGTTCAATACCAACCAACCTAAAGAAACATCCAGAACCTTTAGAAAAACCCTACAATCTCGGTGTATTGCAAAAATCGGCTTTACTTGGAACTGCACGCATTTCACGTAAAGTACTGTCTGCCTGAGGTCCTTGTTGTGACTTGACAGACACCCGGTAGACACAATATCTTCAACCAACAACATAACAATATTGGATACTATGTGACGTCTTAAATAATAATAATAATAATAATAATAATAATAATAATAATAATAATAATAATAATAATAATAATAATAA
>NC_068986.1:90715225-90719590 GCF_001194135.2 Octopus bimaculoides | reverse complement strand
TACAAATATATATAACATACAGAAAATTGCACTACTGGGCACAGCACACATCCTACGCAAAACACTTTCAATACAGTAACCATAAGAGCATCACAGCAAACCACAGCACATACCCAAGGCACACAGAGCTGCGCTCGGTAGTGAAGTGAAAGCACGTTATAAAAATAAAACTACTGAACAATAATAATAATAATAATAATAATAATAATAATAATAATAATAATAATAATAATAATCATAATGATAAATGCCCTGGTACAGTACCAGGTAATGGCTCTCGTGGCTTCTGATATTAACTGATTGGAAGTGCTAACATGTTTATGTTTTGTCTTGGTATAAAATATGGGTTACAGCGAATGTCCTACTCAGTTTTAATTGTCAGTTGATTGACCTTAACTAGTTGAGTATGTCCCTTAATGGCAGACGATATATGCATCTCTGATCTTGAGCAGAAGTAGTGGGGGAGCATCATAGCCATGTATTGAAAGGAATTCTTTGGGGATTTGAATATTTCACCTCTGGAAACATAGGTGTTTCGTTCACCATCCTTACATAACCCTTATTCGGGGACCTTTTGAGCAGGATGGGTTACTCGGCCTGAAGAAAATTCTAACTGGGTCCCACCTGCAAGATCATACGCTATTTACCTTGATACGAGATCACCATGTCGTGCAAATATGGTTGTGAGGCATGTGCCTAGTCTACCCTTATCAAACAGGTAGTCATGATGGGTATACTGGTCTTCGTATATTTGTATCTCAGCATCACTTTGATGGTGTGTGCTGCTCTCTCACTCAATAATAATAACAATAACAGAAGTAATACAAGTAGTTGTTGTTTCGACTTGGTAATAGCTGTTGTTGCTTAGAAGAGGTGAGGAAGCCTGTTGCTCTAGCGAAATACCACAAAAAAGAGAAGAAATAGACAAAAACACATCAACATCACAATTTTTTAAAAAGTTTATCTCTACAGATTTGCTATAGAGCTCAGAGCCAGAACTGAAATTTTCGACGTTTCGTATACGAATACTGCTACGTAAACAATGCGATCGAAGATAGAAAAATTAGATTATGGGTGTATAGGCTTATTTCAAGAGTTATTGATATAAGGAATGTGAAAAGTAACACCACTTTCATCATCGTTAGAAGTGACCACGTAACAGAAAAAGAAAAAAAAAAAAGATTTTTGGTTGTGGCTGGCAAAAAAAAAAAAGGAAAAAAAAGGAGTGGAAGAAAGCATAATTGACAGGAAGTCTTAACTTTTGTAAAATATGGGCTAGCAAATGCATAGACGACTCCTCCAAGATTCAACGTAGAGTGCTACTAAAATAAATATAAAAGATCAGGTAGAAGAAATTGATAGCGAACAGAGAGTGGGAAGTAGAGAGAGGGAGTGAAAGAGAGAAAGAAAGAAAGAAGGCAAACTGAGAGGAAGGGAGGTGGAGCCATCATGCTTATGTAGTAGTAGTAGTAGGAGGAGGAGGAGGAGGAGGGGAGGAGGGGAGGAGGAATAGCAGGAGGAGGAATAGCAGGAGTAGGAATAGTAGTTGAAATCTTGCTCTAGCAAAATAGCACAAAAGTGAGAAGACATAAATAAATAAATAAATAAATAAAGCAACAAAATAATTACATCACCATTATTAGAAGTGACCACGTGGTAGAATAAAAATATGAAGAACGATAGAGCAAATAGTTGGAAAGAGCAGGAATTACATGGCCAATTCATGCAACAAGTTGTGCTCGTTGGAAGTAAAGAACGCTGGTTATAGCTAACAGATAAAAATAAGCCCTTAAAACAAACTTGATATTGACAAAGACTGACAAAACTCAATAAGAGAGAAAATGTAGAATCTAGGCACGGGCGTAGGTGTGTGGTAAGAAGCTTGCTTTCTAACCACATAGTTCCAGGTTCAGTTCTACTACGTGGCACCTTGGACAAGTGTTTTTCACTATAGTCAAACAAAAGCTAATGAGTGGATTTCGCAGAGAGAAACTGAAAGAAGCCCTTCGTATGTAGACACACACACACACATACGCACATACACATACACATATCACACACACACACATACACATCAGATGGACTCTTCCGTCGAAGTGATCACAGAGCAAGAACACAACGCAACACGCGGTCTAGGAATTGAAATCACGATCACTAGATCGACAGCGCAATACCCTAACCATGCGCCCTCACTACATACGTGTGTGTGTGTGTGTGTGTGTGTGTGTGTGGAGAGAGATCATGTCCTTTGCTCCAAATTAGCGAAAATATTCTAAGGCTGTACAATAGTTTGACACCTTGACAAGGGAAATTTCCAGACGCCATTTCTTTGTTGCAGCAGGAAATGCAAGTAATGTCGCAAGAGTTCATTGAATGTTCCTGCGCATTTCACATTACATGTAATGAATGTAATGAAGGGATCAAACCGGCCAAATTTTCTGGCATAAGTCATTGCATCTTGAGTTCATTCATATATATATGTCACTGTCCTCCTGTGAATATTCTTTTCTACTCTAGGCACAAGGCCCGAAATTTTTGGGGAGGCGGACCAGTCGATTAGATCGACCCCAGTATGTAACTGGTACTTAATTTATCGACCCCGAAAGGATGAAAGGCAAAGTCAACTTCGGCGGAATTTGAACTCTGAACATAAAGACAGACGAAATACCGTTAAGCATTTCGTCCGACGTGCTAACGATTCTGCCTGCTCGCCGCCTTCCTGCTGTGAATATATTGACGGCAGTGTGACTGGCTGGCCAACATGTCTTCGTTCATCGTCATAAGTGACAGCTTTTCGAAGGAAAACAGTCTTCTGTGCTTAACTTGTCTTGATTTCTTTGCAGATAACACAACTTTTTTGGTTGAACTGACTGGCATCGTGAAATTAAAAGTGTAGGATTCTTGTAAGCTGTTAAAAGCATGACAACTGTTTCGGCCACCGTTTTCCCCAGTAGGAAACAAAATTTCATGGAAGCACGTTGTTCCTTCGTTTCAGCCATCGCTAAAATCGATGAACAAAGAAGAAGCACAGCAAAGCAAAGACGCACCACGCTGTAGTAGGACTACCCACGACGACGCCGGTCCACTTACTGACGTCTGAGGGTCAGTTGCGCAGGAACGAAATTTGTTTAGGGGGTGCAAACCCAGGTCCAAATTTTTTTACAAATAAGGTCTTGTTTTTTTCTTTCTGTTATTTATTTTTGTGATTTGTTCTTTGAGAAGGAACCCCATGCTGAGGGTCGCATCAAATGGCTTCTAGCGGCAGAAGCCTGAACTACAACGAGTTCGTTCCACAGAGAACGTTTCCGGTTATTTTGGGGTATTCTCTTGTATACTTATATAACGAAATACGTAAGTAATTGATGCAACAATATGCACCTGGCAGAGTGTTTGCAAACACAGAACACTTTCCGATTTCGCATTCAAATATATCCCTAATATTAACGAACTCAAGTTCTTTAGTATTAGTCTTTTGTGGGGCTGTATAAAGGCCACATTTTTTGCTATCATTTACATAAAGTTTATTCATTTCAACTACTAAATGCCCAAGTTTAATTTGCTAAGTTTGTTACATTGCACTTCAATGATTTTGGAGTAAAAGGTATGGTTGCGAAATTTTGGTGGTCCCTACATGAATAAGAGGCCTCAGCGGGTGATGCGGGAGTAGGTGTTAATACTATATGTGCGTGTGTGTGCACGCGGGAGTTTATGCATGCATGTGTATGCGTAAACATGTATACATGCATTCACATATACGTGATCATCCATATATCTATGAAGAATGATTAACAAACGCTAACTGTAAATCAAGCTATGAACATGTCATTCTTGACTTAAAACTGATGCTTATCTTATGAATAATGCAGAAATACATGTTAAGACCAATTTTACGAGTGCAATGTGTTACGTGTGTCTGTTGTTTATTGCAAACATTTAACACAGCAATTTTTACAGAATTATATAAACAAACTGTGGTTGGGCCTGTAATTTTTGTAGATATTAAGAATTTTAAGTTAAATGGGTAGTTTAGAGTACTTTAGATTAGGAAACTAAACCAAAATGACCTAAAGAATCATAAATTTAAATTTCTGAAAATATAACAAATAACGCTAATCTACTTTCGTTATGAAAATCTGAACTTTATTGCTGTCAGCAATATAAGGTGTATTAGTTGACATATTTACGGTGCCATATCCTTATGTTTAATAAACCTATATTTAATTTCATTGTGAAATTGGGCTCCGTCATTTAACAACCAAGCTTTTGGCTGCTTAAAATAAGTCAGAGATCAGTTACTTCTGCTTTTCTAGGTCTATATAGATATTAGAATAGGTCGATTTATTAAAAAAAATCTACGCAAGTCTC
>NC_068986.1:90712775-90713704 GCF_001194135.2 Octopus bimaculoides | reverse complement strand
ATATATATATATATTCAAAAATCTACACAAACACATAGTTTCATACTAAAATATGAATGTATACACACACCCACACACACAGATACACGTGTATATATGAACATTCATACACATACATTCGCACACACACATATATATTTTTTTTTATGTATGTGTTGTTACACGTATTTACATAGAGATTCATACGTAAAATTATACACTCCTTAGTACGTATATAAATACTGTCGATGTTTGGTAATTAGTAATAATGTGGAGGGATATTTATCGGAGGGTAATTCATATATTAGTAAATGAGATATTAAATGATTGAAAATTAATTAATAAATAAATAAATAATAAAGTTAATGGGTGGTCTATTAATCTACATAAATTGATTATTTTATTAATATATGTAAGAAAAGTTGGGCTGAAAAAGGGGTTAAAAGAATAAATATTGCTTAAGAAGACAAAGTTAATATTATAAACAAGGTTTACTACAGAAATTCCGTAACATATCTATTAGTGTAAAAGTTTTATCGATATTTGAAAATAAAATAATATTATGTTGATCAGTAAATTATGCGTCATATAATGAGAAATTTAAATGTTTGGGATAAATCTTGTTACGAGAATAAATACTTAAACTATGATTGTTTTAAAACTAAAGATGTTTCTAGGAACGTTGAAATGATGAATTAGGATCGTAGATTTAGAAAACTCTCACTAAAAAAGCCAAGAACATAAATAACTCTTATCATTGCTAAACAAATTGGTGAATAAATTGGAAGTCGTAAATGAATGATATTGAGGTACAATGAAATATGAAAAAGAAAAAGTAAGGTTAATAGGGCGTTGTATATTAGGCAATTGATGTAGGTAAATTTTACTATGAATTAAACTAAAAATGATGCGCTATTTTGTGTTTAAAGATTTTATATGAGTTCTAATTT
>NC_068986.1:90710927-90711947 GCF_001194135.2 Octopus bimaculoides | reverse complement strand
ATATATATATATATATATATATATATATATATATATGTTGTTGTACTTGGGGATGGTCATATTGCCAGTTTAGCCAATAAAAACACACGCACTAGCAATTAGAAAATATATATATATCACAACATCCACAAACCGGATGTGACACTTGCTGACTTCCTGTCATATTTTACATACCACCCACTCTGACTACTGCTGTCTTGGATTATCACCTAATTACCTAATTCGCGTGCCAAACCGATTGGTAAAATCGCTTGAAATGTATCTATACTATTGTATAGTGTAAAGATTAATATACACACAATTTATTGACAAATATATGAGTGCCTGTGTTTTGGGACTAATAGATCACCTTGTGAATGAATTTGGCTCACCTACACAAAGCCTGCCCTATATATCTTTTACTTGTTTCAGACATTAGATAGCGGCCATGCTGGGGTACCGCCTCGAAGAATTTTAGTCGAACTAATCGTCGACAGTAATTATTTTTTAAAGCCTAGGACTTATTTCATCGGTCATTTTGCTGAACCACTAAGTTACAGGAACGATAACATACCAAGAGCCCTTTCATCTGAAGTAAATCTTGAACGCAGCACAGCTGTGAAAACCGCTTAGAAGATCGTCTACATTCCCTTAGCAAAAAGGGGAGAAAAAAAAGAAGTTGCTAGCAGTACGCTACATAAAATCGAACCAAGTACCTCTCAAACTCCAGTTAAGTGCTCTGTACAATTACGCTAAGTGGCCCAAGACACGTAATAACTTCTTTTATAACGCTAAATATCTTAATATGACAAAAATATTTAAAATTTAAACTGATCGTTTTTTTTTTAATCCTTTGTTTCCGTCATTTGACTGGGACCATGCTGGGACATGGCCTTGGAGGGTTTTAGTCGAACAAATAAACTCCAGGACTTTTTAAAGCCTTGTACTTATTCTATCAGTCATTTTTGCCGAACCGCAAAGTTACGGGGATGTAAATACACCAACACCAGTTGTCAAGCAGTGATGGGAGATAACAGACAC
>NC_068986.1:90707176-90710286 GCF_001194135.2 Octopus bimaculoides | reverse complement strand
TACACTAGCTGAGTCATTTTGATTCAAAGTCAATCTTGTGGATCACTTACCATCTTCTTCCTCACTTAAAAGCTACACAACTTTTTCATCAAAAGATTCTTCTCAGTGAGCAAATTATTTAAAACCCAATTAGTCCATATTTTCCTTTTGAAATAACTGATATTTCGATTCAAAAATCAATTTTTCGCCTAACTCTCTCATTTTTGGCGTCACATATTTTGACCTAACTTTTTTTCACAATGAAGTAAATTTCAATTGTTTTATCCCAAAATGCAGTCAAGGACTGGACCATCATTGCTAAAAAAAAAAAACCGCATTAAGTTGGATTGAGAACTGAATTTGTGATGAAGCTTAGAAGTGCTCACGAGTAATTAAAAGTTGATCTTAAGAATATATTCGCTCACTGCCGTGAGTGAATGAGTCAATTTCATTATTCTTATGGTTAAAAAATCATTCTTTATAGTTCGGGCGATAATTATTGATGGTAATAATTCAACATCTCAAAGGAGAGAAGTATAAATTCCAAACATTTTGTCGGGTTATCCTACAGTGTCATGGCTCACATGATAAATCGGAAACAAACATTAAAACGTAATTGTGAATATGAAAAAAAAAAAAACCTGGAGTACTGACATATTTATTAGGAAATTTTCTTTACAGCTGGCGTACTACACACACACACACACACACACACACACACACACACACACACAGAACATGCATAGAATCACACACACATATATACATACACATACACACACACTCACATACATATATATACATATAAATGTGTGTATATATATATAGACACATAAATGTGTGTGTATATATATATACATATAAATGTGTGTATATATATATATATATATATATATATATATATATATATATACACACACATATGTATGCATGTGTTTGTGTGTGTGTGTGTGTATGTGTGTGTATGTGTATATATATATATATATATACTTCTGAACGTAGAAGTCATCTTCAAGATCATAAGGTAAGTGAAATGTGTGTAGTGTTCTATTTAATAGTGAAATAGAATTTTGATGCTAAATGTACATAATTACACTGCCAAAAACATTTAATTATTAATCGCTATGTATCAGATAATTATGATAGTATTCCTTGTTTATAATGGTGAGAATACATTCAGGTTCTGATTCGCTATTCGTGCATACGTCAAGGCAATCCTCTCAAGACAATCTTTTCAGAGCAATCCCTTCAAGACAACCTTCCTGTGGATAGTATTGTAAATAGTCTTTACACCATGCCTCAGGGGCAAGTAATATCATGGATACATTTCGGGGCAGCTGCTGACATTTTGTATTACAACGTGGAGGTTTGGTGGAATCTTTGTTTCTGTTGCTTACTCGTATTTTGTAGCTATCTCCTATTTCTGGATAGCGAAGGTATATTCTAGGTGGGAGGTAATGAATTAATCACAAGTCCAGAAGAGGCTATTCTTCCTGTAAATGCTGCTATTATTTTCTAGCTTATGGGATATGTACCCTTTGCAGGTATGATGTGTGCTTCTCCTCCAATGTAGGCTAGTCAAGCCTCCATTGGAACGAATGGGACAGTTGTACGCTCATAGTGCCTGCTCAGTAGTTTTTCCTCTACACTAAAGATGTTGCTCTCGTTTGAGTACGCATGTAATGCACTCATTTCTTTCGATACTATTCAGCGGGTGTCGTCTGAGTGATACATTGAAGCATTCGGAGGCTGTATGGACTGACCTTATGTCTCTACTGCCATCTCTACTCACATAGATCCTATCCGTGTCACTGTTAATGTGGAAGTTACCGTCGGTGGTCAGTATCTTTCTAGTTTTGATATCCAGACTGAGGATCTCATCAAGTGTCCAGGCCAATATTTCAAATATTGGTACTAGCGCTGACTCTGCAATAACATTGTGAGATATGGTCTTGTTAAATGCAAACAGTTCTGAGTTCCATATTTGTCAGAGTCTGCAGAAGTACTATTTTGTTATTTTAGCTTTACTCACAGTACCAACGTATGCAATATTCTCATCGATTTCGAGTGGAGATAGACAAACTATCAATGTACATGTTTTTTATCTGGTCGACAATCTTTCCTCAGTTGACTATCATGCATGAGTGTTTGCTTTGCGCAAACTGTGACTAGTTCTAATTGTCTCTCGACGTTGTTCATGTTACCAGAATATTACTTTAGATTATCAACAAAAAATGTGTAGGTGACATTACTTTTATGCTTTTCTGCATATCCTTGCATGTAGCCTTGGCATTTTGTTAACAGGACAGACAAGAGGTTCACTGCCAGTACAAACAACACTACAGATAAAGTATCACCCTAGAATATGCCTGCTGATAGCTTAATTCTATTTGTAACAATAGATGTTGCTTTAGTAGTTGTCAGTGATAACTGTGTGGACTATGTTATGCTTCGTTTCAATGACACTCGTCACAGCAGCTGGTATTTTGGAAAAGTACAGTAACTCTACACAGAGGGACAGAGTTGAACGCCTTCTTGTAATTTTGCTATATTGTTAAGAGGTGACGTCGATGTTTCTTGGCTTTCTCAGATGAAGAACTGCTCCGTACAACTCCAGCTCCCTTACTTTTCCTCTGCTTCTTCATCAATTTTCACACCATTTCTTTTGAAGTGTTCTTAGAGAAACATTCAAACAGCCTGTGTCCAGTTTGTACATAACATTCAAGCATGCTATGGGCCTGTAGGTTTTGGTTACAAGGGTATGTCCGTCATACGTCAACAAATCTGGTATACTTAGCTCAGCATCCATTGTTTTTTTGGGCAGGGTCGCGAAAATGTTTCTGTAGAGCGCGAGTATTTTGTAGCAATAGTGTCTCCCAGGTGATTTTCCGCTTGACAGTTTCATAGTAACCGCCAGGATGGTTTCACTGGTGATGTTATATATTTTGGGAGAGGCATGACGCAGTACTCACTCAGTGTGTATGTATGTATGTATGTATGCATGCATATATGTATATGCATACTAAAATTATTCTTTTATAGTTACACATGTACATACATGCACAAACTCTCTCCCTGCCTGTCTGTCTGTGTGTATATATATATATATATATATAGCTGGTATATATATA
>NC_068986.1:90705993-90706950 GCF_001194135.2 Octopus bimaculoides | reverse complement strand
GTATATATATAAGAGAATAAAGGTAAAATAAGCGAATAAAAGTAAAAATAATAATATATGTAGGATGTTATAGTTGCAGTTCCATCATCCAAGGAAGGTGGTGCGTATAGAGGTGGTAAAAATGCTTCTTGTCCGATAGTTCATATTTTGTCATTACAAATGGAAAGTGTGGAGACATAGATTCTATGTGCTGTTCATTCATAGGGGGCTGGTGGTGTGAAAGAAATTGTGAGAATGTAGTGGTAGTATTAAGCAAATAGAGAGGAGAGAAAAGAGAAAAGATGTATTTGTTAAAATGAGGAGAATGCTCAAAAGGAGTAGGTGAACAAAGAACAAAGAAAGAAAGAAAGAAAGAAAGAAAGAAAGAAAGAAAGGAAGAAAGAAAGAAAGAAAGAAAGAGGAAGAGAAAATGAAAAAGGTATGTTAGTTGGTGGTTAAGATATTATGAGGGGAATGGGAGAGGAGTAGGAGAGGGGTAGGAAGGGATAAGACTGTAAGGAATGAATATGTGTGAAGAGTGGGAGGTGGGGTGATATGTTTGAAAGGCACTAAGGTGAATACTTTTATTCGTTTACTTCCCTTTATACTTTTTATTTCCAACCTTTTCCAAAATATCTCCTTATATTGAACTCTACTATTTCCCTCTATTTAACCATTTCACATCATCTCTGATGAAGGGATATCCCTAATAACCCAGAAACAGCTGTAAGACTAACTTTCTCTTTATAAATGTCCTGAAAATTCCACACAGATTTGGCTTTGTTGTCTCATTTTATTTAGCTTATACATGTTCATACAAGACCCGTATTAGACTTCTCACTCGTATCATTATCGAACCGAGAATTTAACTACGGTTCTTCCATAGTACTTACATAGCCTTACCTGCTACCTTGGGTCTTCTGGATACCAATACCTGTTATATATATATATATATATATATATATATATATATATATA
>NC_068986.1:90698704-90705254 GCF_001194135.2 Octopus bimaculoides | reverse complement strand
CATATATATATATATATTTATATATATATTTATATATACTTTTTTTATTAAAGCTGTAAAAATATCACAAATACTGCTACTCAGAGTTTCACACTCCCGTTCATCGGGCAGTTGTGACCACAACTGTCCGACGAACGGGAACGTGAATCTCTGTGTAGCAATTTTTTATGGTGTTTTTTCAGCTTTAATACAAAAATATATTACTCTACATTCGGTGCACGAGTACTAATTTTTCTACCTTGTTTTGCATACTCGTGTATGTATGTATGTATGTATGTATGTATGTATGTATGTATCTATGTATGCATGTATGTATGAACTAAAGTTATTCTTCCATACATATGGACATGTATACATGCACACACAAATTCTCTCCCTGTCGATCTATATGTCTGTCTTCCCTCTCTCTTTCTCTCTCCCTCTCTGTCTCTCTTCTCCTGTCTTAGGAAAAGAAGGCCCCAGCTGTTGCACTAACTAGTAGAAAAAGTAGCCAAATTACCTTCATATCAGATATAGTCTTAGAAAAAGTAAACACATTGGATAGTGTAAGCCCCGTTGTTTGAATGATCGAGGATGGAACATTTTTTAACATAGGTCTACATGATGAGATACCTGGGGCCAAATAGCATCAACATGCAATACCTTTATACATTGACCTACGACAAAGCCTCTGAACAACTGTTCGAACTGCTACATATAGTAATCAATCCCCCTTGAACCACACACCCTACAGTCTTACTGTATTTCTAACAGCTTACAGTTCTGTTAGAAATAGCAGCCAAGGTACTGATATACCAAGGCACACCATAACAATTTACAATTTTAAAAGAAGGGCATGTTGGATATATAAGAAAGGTGTGTTAGTCATGGTTCAAATGCCTTCTATCATAGGTCATCCTGACCAGGTATAATCTGGGACTGGATAGCAACCTGGTAACAAATTTAAGATCCACCGAGAGGTAACTTGAAATGCTAGAAATAACAATCAGTCCTAAAAAGGACAATGTATTCTTCGCTACCTAATAAGCATGATGGTCATGGATTGAACGTCCTTTATCATAGATCTGATTAGTCAGAACCACCCTGATGTCGAAAGTCTATTGAAGTTAGAAACAGCCAGCTAAATTTCTTCCAAATTATTCATCCTACCATCTTAAAGAAGGAAAATTATGATACATTAAACCTGATGATGATGCCAATCTTCTACTAATCCCTCAACGACACAACTACAACGAAATAAAAAATTACATTTCTGAAAGTTAAGATTCGTCGAAGAAAAAACAACGATGACAAAAACAATGATGGCGAGTCGATAGCAAGAAACAACAGTAACTACCACTCACTAAGAGTTAAGAACAAAACTCTTGACAATTTCTATGATTTACCGAATTACAGTCTAAATAAAAATCTATGTTAACGTATACAATATTCCCTATTATGCGTGGTAGGTTTAAAGTTAATATACTCCTATACAACTGCTAAAATACTAATTATATTAGTAACATTAACAAAGGAACTACACGAAGCAGTATGGTTGCTTTAGCACTACCAGTGTGCGCATGTCACCCTCCTTTCTCCCTTATCGCCTTCTCTCACACACATCTGAACAATAACTTTTACCAGCTACTGCTTTTTCCAAATATCCTGAAGAAGGGGTCTTCACCTCGAAATAAAGAAATACAAGGTAAAACTGCAACTTTGTTTTGTTATCTTTTCCTTTTTTAATCTACTTTGTACTTTCTTACCTTTGTTCCGGCGTTACAAAACAACGTTCTCTAATTATATTGCTTTCATTTTTACTTGGCACGAAATCTTAGTATTTTAAGGGATGAAAGTTTAATGAATTTTTCTTTCTTTTCTTAAAAATATTAATTAAACACGTAGTGAAGTATAGTTTTTCGGCCGGAGAGTGAAAGCATTTTCCGATCTTTGCATCCGTTGAATTTAATATTACTTTCGCATATACTATAATATATGCCTAATCTTCCAGTACTCGTTCTAAAATATAACCTTGACAAACAGAATCAGATAAGGAGAAATGCAAACGAATATCTTTAAAAATTTCATACACATCTTACATCTTTGTTACTGAAGTCTGTATGGACATTTCTGAAAATACATTTAACTCTTGATTTGAGAAGAATGATGTTTAAGTGAATGAAAAGACATGCATACTTGCATACTGAATAAATTCAGTAGGTGTCTAAATATATACAAATATCGAAATATAGAAAATTTAATACAGTTAACTCTGACTGGTAAAATGATACATTATTTACTTAATAGTTAAAATTCTCGCAGAAATTATGAATCATTTCTTGTATCTCAGGAGCAACGTAATGCCAATAATAAGCACACGCACTGGTTTGGTTTCACTCCTTAATTTTTCGTTAATTGGTTAGATATTTAACCAACTAACTAATCGATTGTTTGATTAATCATTCGATTAATCAGTCAGTCAGTTGTGTTTACCCAAGTCCTGTCGTCATTCGTGACCTCTTTAGTGACATGAAGAAACCGCGAATGACATGAACAGATCGGAACTGAAGCTAACAAAAAGTGGAGAAGGCATGTATTTGAAGAAGTCTCAAATGGCGACAAAAGGACTTTGGTAAACACAACTGAATAACTTATTAAACAAAATGATTAATGGAATAGTCAATGAGTTAGTTGTTAAATAGCTAACTAACTGATGAAAACTAAAGTGAAATTAAACAAGTGCGTGTGTTTGTAGCCGGCATAATGACCCACGACAAAATTTACTCCAACTCACATTTTCACAGCAAGAATCTTGCAAACCAAAAACAAAATCTAATTATTAATCATTAAAATTTTGAAACTATCAACATATTTTAAGCATGCTAATTCTATTTTACTTACAGATGTATATTATTCTGCAAGTTTTGCTTCTTCTTCTAGTCCTTCCAATTGTAACTGAGGTTTCAGGTATAAATACAGGTATATTTCAAGATGATTTAATTTTGCATTTTTTTCTTTTGGCCTCTTTGTATCTCTTGTGGTACTTTTACACACACTTACACCCCGCTCACACATTACCATTGACCCATTACAGAGCAGTGTCTTATCAAGTTTTGCTTGAAAATACTTTTGAATACTAGTGAAGGCACATGGCTCAGTGGTTAGAACGTCGTGCTCACAGTCATGAAGTTGTGAGTTCGATTCCCGACCGGGCAGTATGTTGTGTTCTTGGGCAAGACACTTTATTTCACGTTGCTCCAGTTCACTCAGCTGTAGAAATGAGTTGCTACGTCACTGGTGCCAAGCTGTATCGGCCTTTGCCTTACCCTTGGTTAACATCGGTGGCGTGGAGAGGAGAGACCGGTATGTATGGGCGACTGCTGGTCTTCCGTAAACAACTTTGCCCGGACTTATACCTCGGAGAGTAATTATCCCGGTGCAATCCCATGGTCATTCATGACCACAGGGGTTCTTTATTTTTACTTTTGAAGATTATCTTCCTGAAACAATGTCACTTTAACTTAATTTACACCATATTCTTTCTTCACCTTTTCCCTCTAGTTTAAAATTTCAGAAATCCCACGTTTTTTTGATGTCTTTTACGTTTTGTGTCTCTCCAGAATTTTCTCTTTATTATTTATTGATATTTAGAATACTAACTTCTAGTTTGTATTAATTAAATTAATCGAAATTTAAAGCACTGTAAATCATAAAGTAAACATTGCCATTAATCTATCATCTCGAACAAAGAAATAACGTTTCTTTTTTCAGACTGTAAAGGCTGTTATTATGAGGGAAAATGCTTTTGTGGTGGCTTAGGCATAATTAAATCCGCTCATACATGTACAGAAATAGAATGTGTAAACAGTCAGCCAAAAATTAAAGATACATGTAAGTAATGGATAAAATATTTCATTCTGAAATTTTTTTTCTTCTTTTTTGCTATAAACAAAAGGCTTAAAACATCGACTTCAGTGCTAAATTTCTACATATTTCATCGATCTGGAAGGGATGATAGGTACAAATCGACCTCAGCGGAATTTGAGCCCAGAACATAGAGACAGGCAAAAATGCCGTTCGGTATTTTGCCCGCCATGCTAGCTCCGCTACCTTAGCACTTACTCAAATATTATGTTCCATATATCTTACCAAATGATTAGAGTGTTAGGCGTACAGCCTTAATATCTTAGGTTGGATTCCAGCTTCAGTTATCAAAACGTTTCGTTTCATGTTTCTCCAATTTACGTAACAGAAAATGAATAACAAACAAGTACTGGTACCGCCTTCTCTCCCCCCAACTGGCACATCCTCGATGTTTTGCTACTCCAAAGGCTGGAGGGCAAAGACGGTGTCTTTACTCGTGTCTATACAGGTGCGCAAAACAGTCACCTATAAAGCATGATACACATTACCAGGTCATACTTATGAGTGATAATCACAGAACGTGTTATGTGGATAACGTCTCTAAGTAACTTCTTACATTAATTATGTTGTCTCTTCAACTCGTGCACATTTCTTGTAAATCGATATAATGATCGCTTTCACGAAATCTATCAAGTTCCGGAAAGAACTATAATTTTCTTACGAAGTGTAATTTATTTGATACCTTTTTGGTCGTTAGATAAAATATGTAAGCTCTCAATCATACAGAACTTCTTTAATCCTATATAGTGTGAATTTTATTGCCAATGTCTGGCTTCTACATTGTGGTGTGTGTTATGTCAGTTGTTGAAATTATTTCATACTATCATTTTGGCATTTATAAAGTGAAATGTATGTTCAAGTGGATGATGTTACTTTGAAGGAGAACCATTTAAAGAAAATATTAATGTATGCAATTTCCCCGTCGAAAATATTTTACAAAGACTCATGTAGTGATGATGGTGTATTTATAGACATATGTAGATTTTACACCATCAGCATGTTCAAAGAAGAAACAGAAGAAATAAATATTGAATGGAAAAAGCGAGGCATACCCGCAAATAGAAACGTGGCTAAATATTTATCAGTTAGATTACCATTTCTTGGGACTTAATTTCAAGATATCTAGGCGATATGGATAGTAAATGTACCGTTCATGAATTTAGATGAGGCTTCAGCAACTCAGACGAATAGGAACTGTTTCGATTTTCTAAAGAGATAAGAGCATAATTTTCCAGCAAATATTTCCAGATGCTGCAGCCCTTAATGCTCTCTCTGAATAACAATTAACACAAATTATGGTGCTTACGATTCTACTCCAATGGATTTGCACAACTAAGTCACCGAGTAGATCTAGTCGAAATAATCCTAATAAAAAAATTTCACGACAGTCTTTCAGTCAACTTGGGAGATGGAAACGGCGCTGCTATCTATTCCGAATCGACGTTAGTCAATGTGTTCAAAGCTGCTCTTTTTGGCAAACTTCTTCACAGTAAAGAAACAGATACTCACGAGATTAGCAACGACGGAGATGCCTGACTTTAGTAGTAAAAGTTGTCTATTTTACATCTTTGAAAATACTACCAATAACAATTTTCTCATTGGCAAGTACTTTCAAGTTTGCATTCTACCATCTAGTTCAAACACAGAATCATTTCCCATTGCCACTTACTGTGAGAAACCTATGATATTCGACCTCAGTTTCCTTAGAAATTTTCAATGGATTTTCGTTATCAATGGTCTGCCAAAATCAATTTTTGGCGTAGACATTCTTCGGCAGCTCTAAGCATATGTCAAAAATCATCGTTTTGTGGACACCACTATCAGTCTCATATTAATCATTATTAAGGCATCGCTTCTCTCTGACCAGCTTTTGTGAAACCTATGCATCCCTTTTTCATGAATATTCTGAATTTTCTTGCCTTGTGCTCACCAACACTGCCATACTGAACATTGTTATTCATCTTATTGAAGCAAGTAGGCCTCCCGTGTCAGCTAAATACAGAAGATTCGTTCTGGTCATGAAGCAGGAATCCGACCTCATCTAACTGTCATTGATCATCTCTATATAGTTTCAAAGAAAGCAGCGACAGCTGACGTTCTTTCAGCAAATATAGAGTTTTTCTCAAAAATTTATCTGACAAAAGCATAAAACTAAATTCGTGTTGAATAAGTAGATATACCAAACACTGCAATAATCACATCTTTCGTACTCATTACATTTTTGAGTATAGCTTCCAAACTTTGCAATGTTGCTAACTTTTCATAGATTGCATCTATCGCTGTCTACTCTTCGCTTTCTTATAGTTAAACTATTTGTTGATTGCTCGCTCATAGAAAACGAGCACGAGGAACATCTTCGACTACATTGCAAAAGTTTCAAGCAACACTCAGGAAAATACCAATTTGTTGCTGCTTTGAATTTTCCTGAGCAAGGACAGAATACTCTAACGCGAAAGTTAAATCCAGAATTCTTGGGCCTGATCTGTTAAAGAGGATTTTCCCCTCATTGTGCTGAACCTTTTCAACCGGTCAGAGATTCATTGCACAGTAGCAAGAAGAATTTGACGTTACATTATTAAACTCTTTTGAAAAGAATCAAGTATACGTATATATATATATGTATGTATATATATATATATATATATAT
>NC_068986.1:90681443-90698504 GCF_001194135.2 Octopus bimaculoides | reverse complement strand
ATATATATATATATATATATATATATATAATTTTTCAAAGTAATATATATATATATTTATACCAGTGAGAAGAAGAAGACAAAGAAAATTCTTTTACACGTCTTTGATTATAAGTTTCAAATGTTTCCGTACCACCTCCATTTGCAATGCCAGCTTATGCGAAAATTCTAAATGAAAAATAACGTAGACATTGGAGAGACACTTCCTCAGATTTGTATCAAAGGTGTGCTATTACAATGTGCGTCCTTCTGAAGGATGCACAGTGTAATTACACACTATTGATACAAGTCTGATGAAGTGTCTGTCCAATGTCTAAAACCGCAAATATTACGTGATTTTTCATTTAGAATTTTTGTGTAAACTGGCATTGCAAATGGAGATGGTACGAAACATTTGTAACTTATAATTAAAGATGTGTAAAAGAATTTTCTTTGTCTTCTTCTTTTCATTGGATTATTTACTCTTCGCCAAACCCGTATGACCGTATAATCGTCGTGAAACTTAGATTTTCTACACCTGAAGTATTCTGGTTTTGGCTTGGATCCCGACTGTGTTGATAGCCCAGTATTCAGGTCGAATGCTTCTCTGGAAATACACCAACTTCACACTCAACCTGACCTTAGCCATTTGCTCTCTCTCTCTCTCTCACTCTCTCTTTCTCTGTCAAAAATAACAAATGTTACGCTTCAGTTAGTTAGAGAGGTGGAGTAAAAGGGAGAGAGAGTAGGAAGAGTGTGAGAAGAGAGGAAGAGAGTGAGGAAGAAGTAGAGAAAGACGTGTAAAAAGGCCAAATGCGTCACGTGATTAGTTGAAGGGAGAACGAGAGAAAATATGGTGAGAGAAAAGAGCAAGAGAGAAAGAGGGTGAGAGAAGTGTTAATGACGCGTTGTAGAGTGGGAAGGGAATGGTAATGAGAAAGAGATATGTTTAGGATATACTATTTAGTAGAAGGTGATGTTCTGGTGATGAGGTTAAAGAAAGGCAGATAGGGAAAGATGGACAAGGGAAGCAGTTACATTAAGAGAAGGACTGAGAGAGAGGAAGGCAGAGAGCGTTTGAATTGCCAAATTAGACACAAAGATGAAGAAGAGATGGAGTAAAAGAGAGAGGAAGAGGGAATATGGGAGTGAGTGAGACAGCAGATAGGCAGCCGATGCGTTATGCTGTCACTCATATAGTTTGTAGAAGTGAAAGGAAGATATGAAGAGGGGAATTACACGGTTAAAAAGTTTGTTGAAGGGGTAGAAAGAAAGAGAGAAATATAAAAAGCTTAGCGGAGGGAAATTTTTCACTCATTTAATATATTATTGTTACTGGAAGTGAAAATAACTTAGCAAAATAGAAATAAGCTAAAAAATTATCCTTTCTTCCTGAAATAGCTTCTCTTAATCTTTTTCGTTCTGTGGAACTTTCGAAGGTCCTACTAGCATATACATGTGTGTGTGTGTGTGTGTGTGTGTGTGTGTGTGTGTGTGTGTGTGTTTGTGCCTGTGTTTGTCACCCATCATCGCTTGACAACTGATGTTGGTGTGCTTGCTCCCTCGTAACTAGGCTGTTCGGCAACAGAGAACATTAGAAATAAGTACTAGGTTTACAAAAAATAAGTCCTGAAGCTGATTTATTCGAATAAAACCCTTTAAGGCGGTGTTACAGCATGGTCGTAATCAAATGACTGAAACAAGAGAAAAAAAAAGAATCAAAAAATATATATGCACACACACCCACGAGAGGGTGTTGAAAAATTCATGGCTTGGGTAAAAGAAAACACAAGAGTATCAGTAAATTATGATTTTATACTCAACATATTCCCCTCTCAGTTTCACACACTTATTGCAGCGGTTCTTCAGTTTTTCTAAGCCCTGTAAAAAAAGTCGGAAAGTTGGGTTTCCAATCAGGCCTTTCGCGATACCCTTAAAACCAGGAACTTTTCAACACCTTCTCGTATATTCAGCTGCAAGACTTCAAATTCACCTTACGCTAATTAAATTATTGTAAATGACTTGAGATACTCGTTCTGCCTTGGTTTTGACCTTTCCTATAATATAATATATACATGCTATAACGGAACCCAAACATGGATCCCTAGATCCAGTCTTCGTTGTGACCGTGGAACCTAATGGTCAACCAACAATAGCACTTACCCAGCGTATCTATTCGCTTGCTACATATGTGCGTGCGTGTGTGTGTATCTGTGTGTGTGTGTGTCTGTGTATGTGTGTGTCTGTGTATGTGTGTGTAAGCAAAAGGTCCAACTGAAAATTCAATCGTTTTACGAAACCAGAGATATTAGCCATTATTCATGGACCCGTAAAACGAATGATCTCTCTATAGGGCAATCACATCTACCCAACACGTGTGTTGTATCTTTATTTGAACTCCTTGTTCCATACCGGACATACTTATGCAAGCACTTACACACACACACACACACACACACACACACACACACACACACACACACACACACACACACACACACACACACACAAGCATACACACATGCACACACACACATAAACACACACAGCCAACACACACATCATAGCTATACCTTAAATACACTCTACAAACGTTTGAATACATTAAGTTTAGATTTAGCAATCTCAGAAAAATTTCTGAAATAATTGTGGCAGTTTGTATATATATATATACGCATACATATGCACATATTTACTGTGAGAGATATTTTCATTTGTGTATTTAAAGAAGTCATAATTATGAAGTCATTTGTGCTTTCAGATTGCAAAGATAATAAGGGAAATTGTCTGGCAGCAGGGGAGAAACATCCTGGCATGTTTAACGGTGGTTGTGTAACATTTTCATGTTTGAAACTGGTAAACGAACTTCACATGAAGGTTTTATATAATGCGAGTAGGTACACTTTGAGATTAATATCTACATACAGACATACATCTTCGACAATTCACACACACACACACACACACACACACACACACACACACACACACACACACACACACACACACACACACACACACACACACACACACACACAAACACACACACACACACCACATATTCTTCCGGGTGAATATGGTCCCGAATCCTCTTCTGATTTACTGTCAGGGTTGACACCACTTAGATTTTGTTCCTCTGCAGGCTCCCATAGTGTGTGTGTTTATGGTCGGAGTTGTTTTCTTAGTCTGGCTGTCTTCCGATGCAGTCGAACCGATACCACTCAACAAGTTATACTGCCAGAGCAGAGATATGCTTTATCAAAAGCCAGGGAGTGTCTCACTCACAGTACTCTTATAGCAAATCAGACACGAATCTGGAATGTTTAACGACTTTTTGTCGCTAGATCGTCGTTGACCCTACAGTGGATTCAACTGTAATTTTCAAAAGTCTTGATTTTGTTCTAATGGGTTTCTAGCAATCCTCTTCACCAAGCAAGCCTAGTAGAGGAGTCTGTTTAGTTGAAGATGACCCGACTATGCAGCTGGTTGTACAAGACATGCTACCAGCAGCACTCATGAGTGACCACACACACACACACACACACACACACACATGCTACTTTAGAATAATACTTAGAAACTTGACCATGAAAGAAAGAACTTGGCACAAATGATCGAACACTTTCCATTGTCCATAAAACCAGTTGGAATACTGAAAAAAAAAAAAAAAAATTCGCCGAGCAATCACAACAGCTTAAACAATATAATTTATATATCACTTACACGTGACAATACGACGGCCAGTTGGCAAAATTGTCATCGCACCGGTCAAAAACCTTTACAGTATTTCTTCCGGCTTTACTCTCTGAATTCAAATACCGTCCGGATTGACCTTTGCCTTTCATCTTTTCGGAGTTGATAAAATAAGTGCCTGCTAAGCACTGGGGTCGTCCTAATCGAATTACCCACTTTCCCGAAATTGCTAGCCATGTGTCAAAATTTGGAACCAGTTATATGTGACAATATATATATATATTTTATTGCAAGATATATATTTGGATATATATTTTATCATTCTCTACTTTGATATTGTTTTTAATGTGATTTCACCGATTCACGTTTGTGCGTGCAATTTTTTTGTACTAACAAAATCTGAAACTCATATTCTATAACACGACTAGTAGAGAGCCAAGATTATATGCTTCTCTATACGACCTTATATCTTATCTGTAACATAAGACAATTATCATCCTCTACATCTCTTCAGGTATATGACTTCCAAATCACCGCACCAAACCAATCACCATATTTGTCAGAAAACTTATCAATTTTTTTTGTATAGCCAATGAATACAATCAAATATTCTAATCCTCTTATATTGAAAAGGTATACGAGAAAATATGACCAGTATGCCTTTGTCTGGTGAATAAATTAAATTAATACTGTATTGTTTTGTTATATTTTGTAGAGTGTACGCTGCAGCATATTTATGCAGGAGTGCAGAAATATGTGGGGGATGAGCTGAAATATTGTTGAATAAAAAATTAATCACCGATATTCTTTAATCTTTCTGATAACAATAAAATAAATGTTAATAATGCATAAAATAGTTGTTGAAATTAATGATATAACTATTCTACCTGTTTGTTACAATCTTTGAATCCATTTTATTCAGCGTGCGACTAGAAGAAGTGGCACTCCGTCGCTTACGACGTCGAGGGTTCCAGTTGATCCGATCAACGGAACAGCCTGCTCGTGAAATTAACGTGCAAGTGGCTGAGCACTCCACAGACACGTGTACCCTTAACGTAGTTCTCGGGGATATTCAGCGTGACACAGTGTGACAAGGCTGACCCTTTGAATTACAGGTACAACAGAAACAGGAAGAAAGAGTGAGAGAAAGTTGTGGTGGAAGAGTACAACAGGGTTCGCCACCATCCCCTGCCGGAACCTCGTGGAGCTTTGAGGTGTTTTCACTCAATAAACACTCACAACGCCCGATCTGGGAATCGAAACCGCGATCCTATGACCGCCCTAACCACTGGGCCATTGCGCCTCCACACAGCGTGCGACATAAAAGTATTAAAAAGCATAGATACGCTGACTGACGGTCTGCATCAACATCTTCACTGGCAAAAACCTTTGATGAGAAGTCCCTTTGCTGTTATTAGACCCTAAATTGTAGCATCAGTAGTAATTAACCAGTTGACGATTCCTTCCTAGTCGTTCAATTATATTTGCATGTGTGTGTGGGGTTGTGTGAGTTTGTTTTCAAATTCGATTCTTTTCGACAATATGTTGGTTATGGACTGTCGTAACTGACACAACCAACATATTGTCATATTCTGCGTTCGAAATATTACTTTCTTGTCTGTATGATACGATACACATTCGATGCTTCCAAAAACAAAAAAGTTTGTTTACATATGTTGCTGTATTTTAAAAGATGCTATGTATTTAGCGTCAATTTGACGGAAATTGTTTTCAGCGGGCAGTTTAGATTAATTGGTAGAGTACTCAGCCGGTATTTGGGAGGTGCGGGTTCGAGTCCCGTGGTTGTCTGCTGACAACTTCTTCCGTCATATAAGGGTAAAATGCCCAATTTTTCTGCTGTCTTGACGGCTATATTGCGTTCGGAATATTTCTTTCTTGTCTCTATGATATTATATAATTATTAGGGTGTTGTGAAAATTTTTAAAATAGTAGAAATTGAAAATGCCTGAGGGCTAAAATGTTGCTATATTTAGTTGCTAGAAAAATGCTAAATTTTCGCTGCAATCAATCAAGAGCGTTTACTCTCTCAAGCCCCCCATAAACTCCGAAAATGGGTGATTTTTGTAAACTTTTACAATAGCGGAGTTTGTGGGGTTCAAGGGAGTAAATGCCGTTGACTGATCTAATCGAAAATTTAACGTTTTTCTGATAATAATATATAACAAGATTTTAGGTCTCAGGCATTTTCAATTTTTTATTTTCACTCCACTCTAAAACACATGTGTGCGTGTAGGCAGATTATGTAATCTAGGGTAAAGTGTAAATAAAAAATTGTGAAAATTGAAAATGCCTGAGACCTAAAATCTTGCTACATATTATTACTAGAAAAATGCTAAATTTTCGCTTAGATCAGTCAAGGGCATTTACTCCCTCAACCCCCTAAACTCCGCTATTGTAAAAAGTTTACAAAAATCCCCCATTTTCGGAGTTTAGGGGGCTTGAAGGAGTAAATGCCCTTGGTTGATCGCAGCGAAAATTTAGCATTTTTCTAATAATCAAATATAGCAACATTTTAGCTCTCAAGCATTTTCAATTTCTACAATTCTTTATTTTCACTCCACCCTAATAATTATTATGTTATAATATCATATATAATCACAAATCTTCATTTAACAACTTCACTTCCACTTCATTAAGTAAATTTATCTGGAGCCTCAAAAGGAAGAATATTAGATACTGTATTGAATGATCAATACCGTTGTTGTTGTTGGCACTCCGTCGCTTACGACGTCGAGGGTTCCAGTTGATCCGATCAACGGAACAGCCTGCTCGTTAAATTAACATGCAAGTGGCTGAGCACTCCACAGACACGTGTACTTTTAACATAGTTCTCGGGGATATTCAGCGTGACACAGTGTGACAAGGCTGACCCTTTGAATTACAGGTACAACAGAAACAGGAAGTAAGAGAAAGTTGTGGTGAAAGAATACAGCAGGGTTCGCCACCATCCCCTGCCGGAGCCTCGTGGAGCTTTTAGGTGTTTTCGCTCAATAAACACTCACAACGTCCGGTCTGGGAATCGAAACCGCGATCCTATGACCGCGAGTCCGCTGCCCTAACCACTGGGCCATTGCGCCTCCACGATCAATACCGTATAATGGAGGAAACTGAAGTAGAACATGTATCTCGAGAAGTTGCAAATCCAACATTTTAATTAAAAGAAATGATAGGAGTATGATACGTGTGACCTAACAGAGTTCAAATTCTAATTCAGAATGCTTTAAACACTATCTTGCTGGAAAGTCGAGAAGCGAATGAAGTGAATTTCACGGATTACAACGACCCCTATCCCTGCGTGCGTTAGGTGACATTTAACATAAAAAAGTTTGATGTTCCAAAGATTGTATTATCATCTAAGGATTTCCGGTCGTCCAGTGCTTGTTGGGGAATAAAAAGTCATCCGTCTAAAAACATTACCATATTTACTGCTACTCTCGCTCAGGATTACCGACTAACATCAGGCTACCGAAAGAGGTTTACATCTTTAGTTGACCTGAAAGGAGGCAACTGTGCGTGCTTCGAAAATCCTCATCTCGCTAAAAACTACCACATTCAAATTTAATGCACTGAGATCATTAAGCAAGTATCACCGCTTCTCCGCCAGCCTCAGGACTCGCAGATATCATTCTTTAGTAAGACGTACTGACTTACAAATCACAATCATCTGGGATATGTCTGTCTAAACTAACGGAGAGATCAAAGGAAACTATTTATACATGGTAATCAAGGATTGGAGGGGGAAATGTGTACACTGAGTGACATCTTAATCCGATGGAAAGAAGTGGAACCTGTCAAAATACTAATATTTTAAAAGTGAATTATTCAAGATGTGGGGCATGAAGGCGAACACAGTACAAATGATAACTGGAATATTCGGTGTGATGACAAAAAATAAACGCCTTAAATACAGACTTCGACAATATCGCCTACTTAGGTCATGAACAACACGGTAGCGTCAACAAATTATGTGAGTGTCACATGGAGATGCTGAATGTTCCAGCATCTGGCACAGTACTACTGCTGCACATGCATACATCATATGCTACATACCAAAACAAGCTGCTAATGTCAGTCATCAGTACACTCCAATCTCTAGCCCACAAACATTCGGTTTCCTCGAAGCTTAGTATCATCACCACTCAGGCACTCCCAACTCAATCTTTTTGTCTGTTAAAAACCTCGTCTTAACAACGATATGCGGTCTTTCCTCCTCAGATCGTCAGCTATCGAGAATTCTCTTGCTTAAAATATTATCTGTGCAGTCATCAACTCGCAACTATTCAGAAGGGAACATGAACCACCTCGGTCCTACCAGAGCAGGAAAGATCGCGGAGGCCATTGATCTAGCCGCCTCCTAACTAACAAAAACTAAAAAAAAAAAAAAAAAAAAAAAAAAATGATGAAACTAACAAAAAAAAAAAGATAAAGTAGATACGTAGTTTTTAGCTTCGAGACTCACATAATAAATCGAAATGACAGGTGATGCAGAATCATTAAGAAGCAATTGCGAATTTCAGTTATAACTGCTTAATAGCAGCTGGTGTTTGCAACTGCCAGATTTTCAGTGGTATTTGAAAATTAACTTCTATCGTTCTCTACTTCTGAACATAGGGCCATCTTCAAGATCATAAGGTAAGTGAAACTGTGGAATATCATAATGTATAGTTCCAGCTCGCTTCAGTATCGAATGATTTAAGAGAATGGCAGTATTACGTGTATATAACTATTATTCATGAGACACATGACTCATCTTAACATTGTTTTGCTGGAATATGATAGTTTCATTTCTCTTTCTTATGGTTTGATTTTCATTCAGAGTATTATCCATGGATATAACAAAGACTAGATCTATCTTGTGTGTGTGTGTGTGTGTGTGTGTGTGTGTGTGTGTGTGTGTGTGTGTGTGTGTGTGTGTGTGTGTGTGTGTAAAGGTAAGATCCAAAGATCAAGGTGTAGGAAGTTAGTAAGCTTGAAGCAGTTCGTATAAGGTATAAAAAGCAACTTTCAGGAACAATAGTGGTTTATTGACATAGAAGGTTGCAAATGTTTCCCATATCGAAGTTCGATAAGCTGGGGAAAAGTTATTTTATAGTTCATGGTTAGCAACTGGGGTTGATTTGTATGCGAATAAAAATTCAAATTTAGGGAACGGAGTAGATATAACTCGCAGGAGAATCGCTCAAATCTCCAGCGAGTTAACATGGGGTCCCTTGACGAAAATGTAACCTTCATTTGACTAAGGTATCTTTGGTCTGATGAGTAGTTAACGGAGTACCCCTCGTTTGGGCAATTACTACTTCCGAGATTCCGTTAGCTAAGAAACATATGCAGCCTGGATTTTATCTACTCCATTCCCTAAAGTTGGAGATATACATATACATGCATAAGATCCAGGTGAAAAAAGAGAAACTAACAAAGTCATCATCTAACAGTATTATATGAAAATATTAAGAAATATCTAGAATATCAAATATCTGAATCACTTCAGATACATAAGGACTGGATGTAGCATTCGACTGCAATACGATTCCGTTGCAGTTTGCTTCTATTTGAATAGAATTATATTTTTATAGTTAAAACACGAGATGATTAATTGGGCTTTTTAAGGTTTCCATTGAACTATTGTAATTTTGTTTCCAACCAACCAACATTTGTATTGTCTGTGTTAGAAGGCAGCATATCCTGAAATGCACTTTATTGGCAAACGCAACGAGACATTTTTCCTTAGTGCCAGTTGTTACTGATTTTTACCTTAATGTTTCTCATTAATTTACCCCTAAGAGGATCTAAGGATCCTCCTCCGATCTAACTATTATTCAGTCAGATTCCAATCTATAAACACGACTGATGCTATCATAGCAATAATTACTCTAAAGCTCCCTTTCTTTTAATCTGCAGACACTGTACGTTTGTGTTCGCTCGCAGATGGATAATTTGCAATTTGGAGTATCACGAAGTGCTAACAGGAAATTAGAATATATATTACTGCAAACCACTCCTTTGTATTCACCATAGAATTTTGCAACATTATCGTCTCATTAGCGATATACTAACCATACGAGATCTTAAAGGACTTATTCATAAAACGCACAGAACAGCCACACACATTTCTTCACGACAAAATGAAAATGAGAAGTTTAAAGAATTATAACAACGTTGAAGACTTTAATCCACCCAGTATTTGTTCTCCAAGCTGCATATATTCTTGCCGAACTTCACTTGTACCATTAGGAATTTAATAACCAAACTAAAGAGTGCAATCATCCATGAACATTTTCGAATAACTTCTCGTTTATATTAATATATGAGAGAAACAAGGCGACAAACTATCAGAAACATTAGCACGCTGCATGAAACGCTTTACGTTCTGAGTTCAGATTCTTACGGGGTCGATTTTGCCTTTCATCCTTTCGGAATCGATAAACTGAGTACCAGTTGATAAAATAAGTACTGGGGTCGATGTAATCGACTTATCCCCTCCTCCGAAATTGCTGACCTTGTACCAAAATTTGAAACCAATATACGAGAGACAGAAAGCAATATTGACGTTTATTTACCACAAAATAAGTGATCACTTTTATCTCAGAGGAACCTACACTGGGATCAATTTCATTCTACAAGTCAACCTCAAATTGACTTACATATGCTAGTTATCATTGGAAGAACAATTTTCGGCAGACACTCCATAACTCTAGACGTAGGACACAGATGCTGTTCTTGCTAGATTTTCGTCGCCGCTGATGTCTCACATTTTATCATCAGCACGGTTTTCTAAGATTAAAATCAATTTCTTTTGATGTTCATCATCACCGTTTGCTTAACAACCTGAGTATTAATGGTAACTTCATAGCACTTGACTTGCAGCATTCACTTATTCCAAACCTTAGACTGAATGTGCAAAGTTTCTCACCAAATTTCCCTCAAGCGTCTTGTATGGCAATAGTAATGCGGATGCTACAATACGTGATGTCAGAAGCCTAAAGAAAATGAATTGTTTAAAATGACACTCTTGCCCGATGTTTAAGAATCATAACTCTGGAAATGTTTCATCAGAGGAGTTGCTGGTTTTTCTCCTTGATTCCTTTACAGTTGACATAAAGGACATATTTTCCCACATTTACTGTGAATCTGTATCTGTCTACAATAAAGTAAATGACTTAACTATAGTTGATGTCTGCAGATCTCTACGTATGTCTCCCCTGTGCTTCCAACTGTGCCGCATCTGAATCGAATCCTTCAGTCACTTATGCAATTTTGAAAACATAATAATGATGGACATTTTCAACCTTTTCTGTGTAGATGAATCTACAAACCCTTTGAAATCATGAATTGCGTCTCAACTGCAGACAAAGCAGCTGCAGAGTTGCTATTTAAATTTATCGATGGTTTTTTTTTTCACATCTCAGTTTGTACTTTAACCGAAAATAACAGTAAAAATGTATTGTATCTAGTATCGCGGTCACTCTGAAACCAACCATAATATCTCAATTAAGCAAACTTTTCCCTTTAACCATAACACAGTACTCTACAATTGTATTTTCCAAAATACCAAAACTAAATCAACCACACTCAGCCCAGCATGTTCATTTGACAACATCGATCTGCACAAAGCAATTAAACATGATCTATCACGCTTTCTTAACTAAAAACAAAGTGTTAGAAGTTTGAAGATACAGCCATTAACACATGTTGAAAAGATATTTCTGAAAAAACTGAAAAAAAAAAAAAAAAATAAGGAATTGGTTTCCAGGAGAGAAAAAGTAACTCTCACCAGGAAAATCAAAGGATTAATTATAAAATTAGTTAAAATACTGCCAGTAGCAGTACTCACAATAACAGCAGACGAGTTTCAGTTCATTTACAAGAAATTAAAGACAAGAGTGAAAATGATGGGTTTTATTATACCGTCAGATTACTCGGGAGTCAGAAATGGTTAGTCTGTGATCTAGACGGAGTAAGAGATAGACGGGTTTCTTCGTTTCTGCGCTGATTACAATGCACATTTCTATGCATATATTGATGCATACCATTTTCCCATGCTATCAATTAAAACACTTTTCTGTAGAATGACAGTACACTTGATTTAAAATACTTACATTGGTAAATACCTTGATGGTAGTGTCTTGAAGCTTCTTTAAAAACGTATTTTTGTTCTGTTGATTGAAGTTTTATTAGATAACACGCACTGTGACATCACCTGAAGTGATCGTGCCAGTATGAACAGGAAAATACATATATATTATCCAAATATTTAAAAGTGTACTTTGACAGATAAATTATTAGACATACTCAAGAGGTACTCCTTTATAGAAGTTATTTATTATTAATACTATGAAAAATAAAGCGAATAAATTTTCGTTTGTTTACTCTACTTTACAGATGTATATATTTCTGAGAGTTTTGATTTTTCTTCTACTTCCAATAATTGTTGTTGTGATTTCATATAATCATACAGGTATGTTTCAATATTCATAGATTACTGATTGTCTATTCATACCACTGAGTTGACTTTATAAGACACTGATATGCGCCCAGCTAATATTTAAAACCCTCCAGATATTTCTCCGAATCTTACGGGAAATAAAGCTTAAACGCTTATTCAATAAAGAAATAATTCACATTTTAATAGCCACATTTAACAGTCTCTTTCCAAAACATAACTTTGCATAAAAGCATAATTACTAACGCATGTATAGAATGGTTTTCTGGCGTACTTGTCTGGATTCAAACAGTAGACATCTCTCTTATGTAAATAAGCATTTTAGATTTCTTACATACAGTTGTGTTAAAAAAGTGTTATATTGCAAACTTACAACTAACCTGTGATTATTTTCCTTTTATGTCTTTAGCAGATGTTCCTCCTAAGTCAATATTCATAAGCCGTCCATATGATTTTTCTCAAAATATTAGAAAATTATTCTATGCCTCTGGAACTTTCTTTCAAATTATGCCATAGAATACTGCTTCACTCCTCACGTAAACAACATTTCGATTTTTCTTACAGGATGTAATGGATGTTATGCAGCAGGAATGTGTATTTGTAATGGTACAACAGGTGTATATAGAAGAGCGTATAGCTGTATGAAGATAGAGTGTGTTGGGGGCATAATCAATGTTCTTCAACAATGTAAGTAAGACTGAAATATTTATGTCACGTAATTGATCTCTCAAACTATTTGTTTCGTTTACCATTAGTTTTGTTTTTATATATAATTTCTTAAATACTTAATGTCTATTGCGATTTTAATTACTAGTTCCTGATTTCATCTCAGATTGTTAGCCTTTTGAATTATTGAAAATATATTTTCAAAGTTATTTCTCGCATTTATAAATCGTTGTATACAAGTCAGTTTAGTATACGGTTTAGTAAACATGCAATATAAACATTCAAACCTCGTCACTGCCTTTCCAAATCCTGCTGCATTTCACATGGAATTTTTTACCTTTCAAAATCGTCTTGGTGTGTAAGTCGGTCTATCTTTTTTGGCTGTAAATTTTTGTCTGAATAATTCGACTAATATTCCGGAAAATATGGTCGATGTAAGTGGAAAACGTTAATATGGGGACGAAATATACAGACAGGAAATTCTATATATTCAATTTTTAATCGAAAATATTGCAGAATGGGTTTTCAGGAATGATGGATGTTTAGAGACACATAAGTACCATTCATTAAACAAGCAGGTTTTACATCGGGACTGTTAGGAAAAGAAAGCACGAAAAGAATATGTATAGAAATGAGAAAGAGATAAACGCTCAAAAAAGTAAGAATGTTTAATCTTTATTTGAAGATCTAGTTATAAGTAGGATCAATATTTCACTGACCTACACAACGGTTTCTCATTCGTGTGAGGGAACTTTAAATGTTTTCCACGATTTTTCTCTATCATTATCATGTTTTACTTTTATGTATATTATATATGTATTTTATTTATTAAACTTATTTTTTCAATTTAATATCCTTTCATGAAACCAATTCCACTCTGTTATATTCAAGTTAAGCAAATTATCTTTTTAGATTAATTTCTGAATTGCTAGCCCCTCTAATACCCTATGTTATATATTACACTGGGGAACAAATGAAAACAATTTTTTTGGTGCCTCAGGTTTTAGGCCTGATTTTAGGTATATTGACTCCAAATAAGAATATGTCCTTCATTTCTTTCTAGCAGCTCTACTTTTTGAGATAATGTACAGCTGCTCACACATGTATCTAGGATAGGCCGTCAACGGGGGTATTATAGAATTAGAAATGGTCTGTAATGTATTTGACAAATACTTGAATATACATTCAGGTACCAGAAAAAATCCATTTCTGATTTTGTGTAAAGGGCATACTTAAGCTATTTCAAAATAAAACTAGGGGACCAAGATAAGATATGGGCTCCACACATTGTCTGTAAAACTTGTATTGAGCACCTTCGGCAGTGGTTAAATGGTATGAGGAAATGTCTGAAATTTGGTATACCTATGGCGTGGAGAGAACAGAGGAATCACAGTGAAGATTGTTACTTCTGTCTGGTTAACATAAAGGGCATTAATGGGGGTGATCAGAGTAAATGCATGTATCCTGACTTAGACTCGGTAAAACGACTTATTGTACACTCAGATGAAATATCAATTTCATCATTCATTAATCTAGAAGAGCTTCTTGAAGAAAATTAATCTTGTTCTTCACCTGTAAACAGTAGTTATGATGCCAGTGATTTTGAAGGGATCTCATCAGTGGCACAAGTTTTTAATCAACCGGAGCTCAATGACCTCGTTAGGGAGCTAAATCTTTCAAAGAAATCAGCAGAATTGTTGGCGTCTAGACTAGCAAAGAAGAATTTATTGCATTCGGAAACCAAAATCACATACTATCGCAATAGAGAAAGAGATTTGCTGGCGTTCTTCTCGGAGGAAAGTGATTTTGGTTTTTGCAACAACGTTCAAAGCTTGCCGAAGAAAATGGGTTTATCACAATATCTACCAAGCAAATGGTGGCTGTTCACAGCCAGTTCTAAGCGGAGATTAAAATGTGTACTTCTACACAACTGAAATAAATATCGATCAGTCCCAATTGGTCACTCAACTAAGATGACTGAGGAGCAAAACACAATTGCCCTGGTCTTACCGGAGATATCATACCACAATCACCAGTGGTTAATCTGTGTGGATCTAAAGATAGTGAATTTTCTACTGGGCCAGCTGAGTGGACACACTAAGTATCCTTGCTTTATATGTCTCTGGGGTAGTAGATATAAGGATGAGCACTGGGTGAGAAAACTGTGGCCACTGAGAGAAAACCTGGTATTAGAAAAAAAGAATATAATTTCAGAACCATTGGTTGACCAGAATAAGATAATTTTACCACCACTAAACATCAAATAAGGTTTAATGAATCAGTTTTTAAAGAGGGGTGATGCTTTGGCTATACATATGCAAAACATTTACAGCGCTGAGCATGGGGAAGCTAAAGGCAGATATTTTTGACGGTCTGCAAGTCAGAGAACACATAAAAGATCCACATTTCAAAGATTCAATGAGCAATGCTGAGACAGATGCATGGTCTTCTTTCACTATGGTTGTACAGAATCTTCTTGGGAACTATAAAGCAGAAAGTTACTTTGAGCTAGTAGAGAGAATGCTATCTTCTTCCGTCAACTTGGCTGTACAATAAGTATCAAGGTACATTATCTCGACAGCCACTTGGATCGTTTCCCAGAAAACCTTGGTGACCTAAGTGAAGAGCAGGGTGAGCAATTCCACCAAGATTTAAGAACTATGGAAAAAGGTACCAGGAACACTGGGATACCCACATGATGGCAGATTACTGCTGGTTTATTCAAAGTGATTGCCATGGTGCAGCTCACCGCAAGAAGTCTCTCAAGCGACGCTTTTGTGAGATATCTGAGTAAATGAACAGTGTATCTAAAAGAACTTTCTATGCTTGTTTCATTATTATCTTATTCTCTGATGTAAATTCTTCATAAATAAAAGAAATCTACGTGTATGAATGCACGAATGCGCTTTATTAATGCAGAAGGCGTAAATAATGGTTTGTAGATATCAGTGCTAGTGTTCGATTGGTCGTATGCATTAAAATTAGGGGTATATAATATCTCAGTAACCAGAAATGATGAAAAAAAATTAATGGCGTATTTAGAATCAGAGATCAAAACTTACCTTAAAAAAAGGTATATCTCAGGGACCAATTTTCATGTTCCTCGGTGTTACTGTAAATTAAGTTCTGAAATGCCACTAAGCATTCTGCCGAACGTGCTAACGACTTACCAGCTCGCCGCCGTTGTTGTTGATAAAAAAATGAAGGAAACCAAGATCATAGATATTGCCATGCCTGAAGATGTATGAGTGGATGATAAAGAACTAGAAATGATTAAGAAATTCAAGCCACTAAAATATGAGATTGCACGAATGTGGACAATAAAGGAAATAAATGTCATCCCAGTAGTTGTAGGGGCATTAAGAACATTAACAACCAGGTTTGAGAAATTTGTTTGGGAAATTGGGATTGACATGAGGGTAGAACATGGCTCAGAAAACTGCTTTATTGAGAATAGCGAGGATTTTGAGACTGAGACTTGGATGTTAAGAACCGTTGAAGAAGACCTCGTGAGACCTTTGGCAAGAAGTGCACTCGTACAGAATTAGCTGGAACAAGTGAAATCGAGAGATCTGAAAAGTGAAATATACAACAACAACAACAAAAACAACAATAACAATAATAATGATGATCTTAACTGACTGGAAGTGTTATCATGTACATGTTTTGTCTGAATGCAAAAGATAGGCTATAGCAAATATGCTGCATAGTACCGTAGATTTGCTTGTCATTTGCTTAACCTTAACCAGTTGAGCATTCCCTTAGTAGCTGAGGATATGTACATCTCTGATCACGAGCAGAAGTAGTGGAGGAGCATCATAGTCATGTGTTGACAGGAATTCATTGGAGTTTGAATAATTTACCTCTGGAAACATGGGTGTTTCATTCATCAACCTTAAACAAACCTTATTCAGGGACCTTTTGAGCAACATGCACACACACGCACGCACACATGTATATATGTATGTATGCTTGTATGTATGTACTCAGTTCGTACGTATACGAGTCATAATTAAATTTTTGTTACCTTTTCAGATTGCAGGGATAATGCAGGAAATTGCTTACACGTTGGTAACGTACAATTTGGTGTTCATAATAACTTTTGTGTAAGATTTATCTGCCTGATAAAGAACAATATACCGAGAGTATTCGTACATTTAGAACTGGGTAAGTAAACCTTATTATTTAGTAGTATATGCAATACACACACACACACACACACACATACATATGTATATATGCGTATGTATGTATGTGTGTATG
>NC_068986.1:90670496-90679026 GCF_001194135.2 Octopus bimaculoides | reverse complement strand
ATATATATATATATATATATATATATATATATATATATACATATATGTATGTATGTATGTATGTATGTATGTATATATATATCCATAGAATGCAAGATGTAACGAATCAGTCTCTGCTATTATATTGATTCATAATCTGAATTAATTGATACGCGTTTCTGTGTACATATAATTTGTACAAACAATTTCGTTCGCCCATATTCATGATTTTCAAATATGTTTGATTTTAGACTTCTTTTCGTGAACCTCTCCTTTGATAATTGGATTTCGTGTTTCTAATCATCCTTAGCGAGCGATTACAGTCAGCATCTACAATATACAATTGTCGAATTTCCAGCCCATTGTACCAGAGATTCGTACACTTAATTTGTCAAAATTTTCTTGTCTAGAGTTGTCATTAGTTCTCAAGCTTATATTTTATCCTGATAAAGTTCAAGAGATTCTTTAGCATTTTGACTAATGTTGCTTTCTCTGATGAATACGCTTAATATTTATTGGACGTTTTTCTTTTCAGTTTGTAGGTTAAAACATATATACGGAAGCTGGCGGAAATATGTCACTGATGGACTGAAACACTGTTAAATAAAATTCGATGTTCCGTATTTTTAAGTGTTTATGGTGTCAATTAAATAAATGCTAAAAACATATAATAACATGGAGACCGTGTTTCATTATATTAGCTAAAACACTGCTTCTACTTATACAGAGATATCTAAAAATCCACAACTTCATTTATTTATTAGAATCGTTACTCCGATGCTGTTTTCATTTTTTTGTTTTTTGTTTTTTGTTATCAAATTCGTGCCCGCGAAAAATGTAATAGCAACGTGTCGAAATAAATTAATATATTCTCTTCAATATTATTTTTCGTCTACATTAAAAACTCATGAACATACTCTTTTATGAGCTCGTACATACACGCGTACATACGTATATGTTGACTATTCAGATTGTTTCTTTCACTTATCCTACATTGTTGACTGCTTAGATTATTTCTTTCGCTTACCCCACAAGAATCTGCTCCAAACTAAATAGCCAACTACAATTTGTACAAGTCCGCATTCTTGTGTTCGAAAATTCCATGCGAAACTTACCAGACAGAAATATCAGAGCGGCGAACTGGCAGAAGCGTTAGTACGCCGGGCGAAATGCTTAGCGGTATTTCGTCTGCCGTTACGTTCTGAGTTCAAATTCCGCCGAGGTCGACTTTGCCTTTCATCCTTTCGGGGTCGATAAATTAAGTACCAGTTACGCACTGGGGTCAATGTAATCGACTTAATCCCTTTGTCTGTTCTTGTTTGTCCCCTCTATGTTTAGCCCTTTGTGGGCAATAAAGAAATAAGAAATACCAGAGCGGGTTAAATCATTTCTACTGTCAGATACTCTCATACAGTTCCTGCACTCATCGTCTAAGATAACATTCCGGTCATCTGGGTACAGGGCTTCTAGAAAAAAAACTATCATTGGAATGACCGATAAAGACATAAGCCTCTCAATCGGCGAGCGAGAGCGTCTCAGAAATTTTGATCTCGCTAATGGTCACTACATCTAAAACTAGTAACCTCATACACTTCACTATGTGACTATTTTTGCCATGTCGAATACAGGCCACGAGCATTTCTACATTCCACTTTTTAATGCAATATGTTGTCTACCAAAAGGTCACATACCTTGTGTAACTGATGGCGATTCAAAGAATTTGGACTGTTTATCCTGTGAACCACGGCGATGTTCCTCGAGCATCTTTCCCTTAAGATTCTCTTTAAAATTCCTCACATTCCATGCATATTTTTTCAGTACTTATGCGCGTACTTCTGGTGTCATGTGTACTGAAGATATCTATCATTGTTTTTAGGAGGAATTCATATATTACTTTACGGTCATGTTTTTTGCTAAACTCTACACACACACACACACACACACACACACACACACACACACACTACACACATACATACACACATACATACATATATACATACATACATGGTGATTACTTCATCTTTGCAGATGAATGCCGTCTTCCCATGTATCCCCACCAACCAACCATCATCAGCTCCAAACGTCCGCCCATGACTCCTTAGTTGGCTTTTAAGTCCAGCATTAGATTTGTACGGTCTGGAGCAAACGTGACAGACAAAAATGTGCCCTCTATTGGATTTATTGGGTGAGCACGTGGGATGTCATCCTTGTGTACCCACATATCTTTTTTTAGACCAGATGTTGATTTGCAGATCTTTTTGCATACCACACATGTTGTCTCACCTAACATTGGAGGGATAGAGCTGCGTACATTTGGCTTTTTATGTGATTTAAAATGAGTGATGTACCCAAATTTAGAGAGCAGTAAACGGCCACACACCTCACAAATCCAGCTCACTATGTTCTTATTGTTGTTCATAGTGTGGCCTTTTCGAAGTTGGCGTTTAAGGTTTTCATGATCAAGACGTCTCTCTTCAAACATTCTGCAACCTTCCTTCACATAATCTCCCCATTTACTTCTCTTTAAAGCAAGCACTTCTCAGTTCTAATCTACAAACTGAAGATCTTTAAGGTTGTTTTTTATGGAATCCTTTATATTTTTTTCTTGGTTTGTGCTGAGATCGTTTCCCAGTGTGCAATTGACTGCAAAATAGTTGTTTTGGGGAGTCTTTCCTCATTTATGAACACAACATGGCCTACCCAAAGCATTTGAGAGGATATGATGGTAGATTCAATGCTCGTGCAGCCAGCATCTATAAGGATTTGTGTGTCAGGTAATTTCTGTTGCCATTCGATGTTTAGGATTCTTCTCAAACACTTTTGGTTAAAGTGTTCAAGCAAATTAAGCTGCTTACGATGTACTGTCAACGTTTCCGAAGAGTACAACAGAGCACTTAACATGCAAGCCTTGTGCACGCTAATCTTGGTCTTGATATTGATGCCATTATCTGCCCACACTCTGTTTTCGAGTTTTCCAAATGCTGCAGAGGCCTTCTGAATGCGCAGGTGTATTTCTACATCCAGTGAACCATCCTTTGATAATGTACTGCCCTGGTAAACAAAAGTGTCAACTACACCCAACCTAGATCTATGCATCATTATATTTGGCTCGATATATGCTTCTCCTGGTGATGGGGTGAACATTACCTTAGTCTTTTTTAAATTAATTTTCATGCCAAAGGCATTACAAGACGCTGCACTCAATCCATGATATGTTGCATGTCATTCTGAGAGTGAGTCAAAAAGTCAACATCGTCTGCATACAAGAGTTCTCTAATTAATATTTGGAACATCTTGGATTTGAAATTGAACCTTCTTGGGTCAAAGATCCTTCCTGTGGTTCTAATTTGCAATAGAATGCCCTTTGCACAGTCCTGGAATGCATGAGTTAGCATCACAGCAAAAAATATTGAGAACAGTGTGGGAACCAGGATATCTCCCTGGTTATGTCTCCCTTCACGCCATTACCAACTGGGATTTCATTGGACAATTTTCCATTCAAGACAACCCAAGCCTTCATATTTCTGTGCAGTCGAACGAGCATATCAATAAATTTTGGTGGGCACCCTATTTTCCCAAATATTTTTCACAGTGCACCTCTGTTCACAGTATCAAAGGCTTTTATCAAATCAACAAAAACCTGATACAGAGGAACCCGCAGCTCAATACATTTCTCCCGAATCTGCCTTGTAGAGAAGATCATATCAATCGCCCCTTTGCCAGATCTAAAGCCACTTTGTGATTCAGGGATTACTGTAGGACAAATGTCCTCCATCAACCTGTTCAACAATAATCTAGCAAGAACTTTGCCTACAGACTCCAACAGGGTGATATCGCGGTAGTGATCGCAGACTCCTTTATTCCCCTTGCCATTAAACAAAGTCACCAAGACACCATCTATCCAGTCTTGTGGTATAGGAACTCCATCCCACCACTTTTTGATGAGATGAAATATTGTTGGTGTTATGTTCTTATTACCAGCCTTTAACAGTTCTACAGGAATTCCATCTGATCCAGGTGCCTTACTTGTGTTTAACCGGTTGATGGCCACCGCAGTTAGTCCCTATCACAAGAAGAAATAACAACGATGTTATGATAAGACCCCTGCCGTCTATGTCTAGATTTGAAGCTATATTCTTCCAACTGGTCAGGTCTGCACACATCGCCACTCCTCTATTGCCATAGAACTTTCATCTGTAAAAATGACAGATGAAAAGAACACAAAAGAGACATCTGTACATCACTGGATTATTGTGGCAAACACTTGTACTACTCGAGCACCACTTTCAATGATTATTGTCTGGTGACAAGCCTAAGCCAGATGACCAGTAATCACACCAACCGCAGGTTTAATTTAAAGTTTCCTTCATTTAGAAGGACACTGTAGCAACAGTTTGGAGATATTCATAATACACACACACATATATATGAATAAATGGATATTCATAATACATACATATATATAAATAAATAAAAAATAAAAAATGCAAAAGGTATGTCATTTAAAAATATATATAAAATAAGTTTTAAATACAAATAATCTATATAAAAAGAACACACACACACACACACACACACACACACACACACACACACACACACACACATATATATATATATATATAAATGTATGTGTATTTTTTCAATGCGTACTAATAATACGGAAATAAACAGTTATCAGGGTAGCAAAAATTTACATTAGTGGCAAGGATGTTACAGCCTACTTATAAAAGTAGAAATTCCAGGTTTAAGTGAAATGCTTTTGTCTAACAGAGATAAATTAAGAAACGGAGTTAAACGCAGGTGTTATTCAAATCTTTATACTTCCGACATATGTTTCGAAGAAAACATTGATATCATTCCGGTGGGAATAAAATAATGTAAAACAATGCAATTATCTTGTCAGCGGAAAAAGAGAAACAAAGCACATCAATAAGCCATTTTAACCGAATGTGATTACCGCGTATAAATATGAAACACCTCATCTATAAAGTCATAGTCGTAATAAAAAACTGGAAGCTTGCCACTATGAGAAGCATAACAACAACATACAAATTGAAGACAAGCATGACCTGAAACTCGGATCACAAGGATTTAGACAAATTCGAAGCTCACTTCGCCTTCCTGACAAGGAGGCAAGGAGGATTATATTTAAAACTATATAAAAATAAACCCCCAAAACAAAACGCATGTTAAAATCACTAAAAGTGTCTGAAAAAGACAAAAATTCCCATATGTAAAAAATTAAGACAGCCACCAAAAAGCCCAGTAACTACGTAAGAAAATTTTACAAAAACGATAATCTCTGAATATAGAATTTAATGAATAGAGAAGCAAAAGGACTAGCAACAACAATACAAATACAAGACAGAACCGAATGCCAAGGAAAAAGAAAGACAAAGATATATAATGTTTAAGGGCCTCGAATTTAGCATTATGAGCGACTTCTTGTATGCGGAATAATAAACCCCTGAAAGCAGAACTATGCCCACTAAGCAAAAAAAAAAAACAATCTTTGGAAAGATCAGCTTCAAAATACTGCATCAGTTATCAAAAGTCTGCATCAGTTATCACATTTTGCTGCTTTTCCTGCGTCTCTGTCCTTTTTGTGTACCAGATATTTGGTTGATACTTTCTGTTCCTGTGTTGTAAACTCATACCTCTTAGAGTGGGAATTAGTAATCCGGTTGTTGGTCCATGATAGACTGCTTTTATGATAAATGTTACTATCATCCTGGGGCTTTCCGCTAACATATCGATGCATGGTCTTCTGCGGATTTACACTCGTCCTTTCATCAGATAATACGTTGCGGTAAAGCCGTGCGACTTCTTTGGGAATGTATTTAAGGTTATCAGATAAGGAACGCTGCTCCAAGAGCTGCTTTTCAAATTTTAGGATGTTATCAGCTTCATGTATGCAAACTTGGTCAAGTGATGCACTTCAACACTTAGTAGTTAAAAGGTGTTGCCGAAGGAATATGATACGATATTCAAAGGCAGTCTAGATCGATGTTAAGCCTTTCCTCCCTTATTTTCGTTCTAGGTAGAGGCGGTCTATGTCACCGTTGATGTGGAGATTGTGTGTGCTGGTTAGTATCTTCCGGGTTTCCACAATGGCTCGGATCTCATCAAGCGTCCAATCAAGTCCAAATGTTGGTATGAGTACTGGCACTGCAAACACATTGTAAACCATTGTTTTATTGAGTACAGAGAGTTCCGAGGTCCATATTTTCTTCATTCGGCTGTAATATTCTTTAGTGACACGTGTCTTGTTACAGATGCCATCGTAAGATATGTTTTCATCAATCCCTAGACACCTGTAACATTCCTCATCTGATACAGAGGAAGCAGCTATTGATGGAAATGTTACTAGTCTGATTTACGTTTTTCTCTCTTTTCCTTCTTTTCACAACCATATATCAACATTTATCCTGACCAAACTCCAACCCTATATGCTTTGAGAATGTTGTAACCCGGTCAAAGCACTTTTTCATCTCATGCATATTCTTGGCACCCACATGCACATCTCATGCATATTCAAGTCATCCACAAAGAAACAGTGTCTAATTTTGGTATTTTTGTTTCCCTGTGAACCAGTGAGATATCCTTCAAACTTGACATGAATGACAAGGGGTTTACAGAGAGTATAAACAACATCACAGAGAGGCTACCCCCTTGGAAAATACCTCTGCGGTACTGTATTCTATCAGTGATAATTGTTTACCTGTTGAGCTGTTGTTTTCGTTCTGTTCTGCGGTTGTGTTTTTTGATGTTGTCGTGTCCAGCCATGTTGCTTGTAGGAACCTTTTGCATGGTAAATACAGGTTTCAGTCGAAAATCACTACGATCGTGAATAAAAGACTCACTCAATTAATTCAGTTGAAGATTAACCAGTTATGAAACAAAGTTGAGTGTTGTGGTTTCAAAGTTGAGAGATAGTATACTTCGTATTTTCGATAAATAGTCTCCCACGCCAAATACGCGACTTGTCGCCTCGAGTATGTATGTATGTATGTATGTATGTATGTATGTATGTATGTATGTATGTATGTATGTATGTATGTATGTAATTCCTTATGTTAAGTTTCTTGGAGGGATGCGTAATCAGGCACAGATAATTGTCCATAAATATCCATGCATTCCCTCCCCAGCTCATAAATATCTACCTATATATACAGACATATCTACATTGATTACACTATGTAACACCATTTTTGTTTTTCTAAATTTTTTCAATGTTTCTTGGTGTTTTTCTTTTCCTGATTTCAAAAATACCCTTAGATCTTGCCTCCCATCAATATTTTAAAAGATAATCATTGTTTTGTATTGGAACAAAAAAACTTTCTTGTGGTAGTGCTTTATTGACCTTATTCACATTGTGTGACAATATATATATCAAGTAACATTTTTGTAATCATTTTTTGCATCTCACTTTAAGCTAAACAGGAAAAAGTAGACATATGATGAGATTACACTAGAAATGCATTAAAGATCGTATTGTCCTACTGTGAACTCCTTTATTTTTACGGGCAAGTAACCATATACAATCTCCCATCATAGCAGTGTCCTCTCTTCCTTGGCATCTCTTCTCCATTGCAGCAATATCCTGTTGGAATCTCTCCCCATGCTCCTCACTGACCTGGCTTAAGTTTGCAGGAGAGAAGTCTAAACGTGAATGTAAACTGTGCACCTTTAAGGACATTCGACAACCTAAGTTCTTAAAACTCTCAATAAGCTTTACCGCTTACTGCTTGCTGTTGGGTTCTTTGTTGTTACCTCGGAAACTATGAACTATGTCACGATATGCACACCATGGCTCTCTTTCGACATCTCTCATTGTCTTTTCAAGTTTTTCTGGTCTTAGTATTGTCTTTATTCTCTGATCTCAGTGTTGTCCTCTGCAAGAGGTTGTCTTATAACATTTTGCTTTCCCGGCTTCATGTCATTTCGTAGGGACCATTCAACTTTCCGGTAATGTTCATGATTAGCTCCGCTGTCCCATGGAAACCACGAATATTTTGTGTATCTACCCTGCAATCTAAGCAAGAAGACAAGCTTCTTAAAATCACCACAGACATCCCACTTTTAGTCCTCATAGTTTATTTTCTGAAGAAGCTTTTCGACATTTCATATACTTCCTTCACCTGTACAGCGTAAGTAATCGGCAGAAATGGATCTTGATTTCCATTTTTCATTAAAACTGTTTTGAAGCTTCTTGCTGAGCTGTCTATGAAAAGTCGCCTTTCTTTTGGGTCATGATTAATACCAATAGCTACAAGCAAGCCATTTATACCTTTGCAGAAACAGAGATTTTCACAAACATCAAAGTATACTTCGAATTCCTCGTGTCGTTTCTGGTATACTGTTCATTTGCAGTCCTCCCCCCACTAAATTCCATTCCTTCAGGCTGGAGGGGGGGGAAGGAGGAATGGAGGATGGGGAGAAAGAGAAGGGGAGGAAAAAGGGGAAGAAAAGATGATGATGGGAGGAAGGGAAGAGAGGAAGAGAAGAGGAAGGAAGAGGAGGGGAGGAGGGGAGAAGGAGGAGG
>NC_068986.1:90667435-90670141 GCF_001194135.2 Octopus bimaculoides | reverse complement strand
AGGGGAGAAGGAGGAGGAGGGGAGGAGGGGAGAAGGAGGAAGGGAGAAGGAGGAGGGAGAAGGAGGAGGGAGAAGGAGGAGGAGGAGGAAGGGGAAGAGGAGGATAGGATGGGAGGAGGAAGGGGAGGAGGCGAATGGTATACAGTAATTATAATCACCAAACTGTTCCTCTATTTAAGGAACCATCAAACCACTGCCTTTCCACAAACCACATTACAACTTCATACGACACTTCCTCACCACCTCTGAAACACTGTAGTACTTCAAATCAGCTCACTTGTTGGAGATCCACTTGTATTATGCTAATTCTTGCAATGCATGTGCTTCCTTTGTGACACATCAGAGACAGCTTCCAGTGTGAATGAAATCATCCTCTTAAGTATATCTCTCTACATCCATCATACAACCAAACTCATGACTGCTAGATCTCTAAGTTCTTCATTCAAGGTTGCATTGCAGCTATGGATGATCCACTTGATTCAAGGAATAGGACAGAGCGTTAAACGCTTGGAGAAAATTACCCACCTCTACAAACTTGACGGCTTTAATGCAACACTGCAATCCCTGCATGCCTACATCCAAATTGCAAAGCAAGTTTCTGTTCATCATACAGTCTGCAGATCCTCCAGTCTCACCGACTATAGTTATTCCTTGTAGTTTGTCGAAAGTGTCTTTACTAAATTTATCTTCCTTCTTTCCATTTCTCAACTATGGTGGATCTCTAAACAGCACTCCTACGATAAAATCTTCGCAACTGCTTCTTGCATTGCTTCTACTTTCACTCACACACTTTTGGCAATTCTCTTCCAAAACTATCTTCCTCCGTTTCTCTTGCTCTCAGCGATATACATCAAATACAGAGCCAGTCTCAGTCGCTTCAAAGCGACAAGCCCACTGCCCCTTACAATAACTCCCGAACAATGCTCTCTAGTATTACATTTTTCTACTGAGTTCTTTATTGAGCTTTGGATGCAAAATACAATATCTCTCATTACCAAGAAGACAAAATCTTTCTGAACTTGCCAAATAACAAAAAGAGAAAAATTATTGCGTTGTTAACAGCATATTTAACTTAGCTTATAATTCTAAATGACTGCTGAAGCACCTAAAACAACAGCTGTTTATATAATATTGTATAAACTGTCCAAAATTATAGTCCGCAATAAACAGCTGAAACTGACACAAGTAACACGTTGAAAACGTAAACCTAGTTTTATCAAGACGTATTTCTGATATATTACTTGTCATTGTTCCTGGTGCTATTCGTATTTGGTATTCATTTCTTCCGAAAATATTGAAAAATTAAAACATAAATATATAAAATATACCTATCTTATGTATGTACGTATGTTTTGTGCCAAAACGAATGCTCTTCATTCTCACATCATTGAGCATGTCAAAAGACTCCATACTGTGGCAATGTTCTCTCTGCCAGTCAGCACACTTGCGCATTATGCAATAGAATGTGCAAATCTTTGGCCGGGCTAAAGAGTAATACAAGGGCCTCACATTGTATCATCAATGATTCATTTCAATGATTCTTTCTAGCAATGGCTTTGCACATATACGAGAAAGCAGCTACTATATATGTATGTATGTATGTATGTATGTATGTATGATTGTATGCTTGTATGTATGTGTATGTGCAGATTTGTATGCTTGTATGTATGTGTATGTGCAGATTTGTATGTTTTGTTTTATGTATGTATTCTCATGCATATAGTTGCATGTCTAGACATATATAATTAAATGATAAACTTCTGGAGAGTTTTACAGACTTTTACAGTTCCAGTGATGGTTTAAATCTGTAGTCTTTGAATCAGCATTCTCCTTTCTGGTTTTGAGAAGCCTAATTTCTCAAAATTGGTATTTAGGTAGTGTGTTACAGATCCAAGTACCCCAATAATTACAGGTATGTATGCATGCATGTATGTTTGTATATATGTATGTATGTATGTATGTATGTATGTATATCTCTTGGAGAGGTATACACACACATACATACATACATACATGCATGCATGCATACATACATACATACATACATACATACATACATACATACATACATACATACATACGAGAGACAGCGAATTGGCAGTAAGCAAGGGTATGCAAGGTGGACAAAGTGCTTCAAGGACACATTTGAAGTCACATTGAAGAGCTTTGAAATGAACTCCGACACTTGGGAAGCACAAATGCAAGACCGTCCTGCCTGGCAAAGCTGCATCAACAGAGGGGCCACCTCCAACGAGAACAGGTTCGCAAGGGTACAAAGAAAACGCGAAAACTCAAGCCCGGAGCCCACTACTCACCGTCAGTCCCTGTTGAGCACCCGTACCCGACTTGCAGCAGAAGCGTCCGAGCACACGTCGGATTGATCGGCCACAGCTGGACACACCGAATCCTGTATTTTTCTCCCATCTGATATCCTTGGTCATCGTCCACAACGACGGACGAACGATATAGCTATGTATATGCATATGCATCTGTATGTGTTGTTGTTTTTGTGTTGTATTTGTCCTCCACCAACACTTGACAACGTGTGTTAGTGTGTTTACATCCCCGTAACTTAGCGGTCGGGCAAAGGGATCGGATTGAATAGCATTAAAAAAGTATTGGGGTTGATTTGTTCGGTTACATTCTTCAAGGTAGTGCCCCAGCATGGCTGCAGTCCAATGACTGAAACAAGTATATATATATATA
>NC_068986.1:90662531-90666990 GCF_001194135.2 Octopus bimaculoides | reverse complement strand
ATATATATATATACATGTATACATATAAAAAGAGAAGGCACTGTGTTGATTCTATCTATCTATCTATATATATATATATAATTGATAATTGGAATCACACGTGACGTGTATGTAATAGTTTTATAGCTTTTACTATAGTTTACAAGAATAATAATTTTCAATCACCTTTTTCGTTCCAGCAAGCTTTAAACAGTAAAGGACAGAGGCAGGTTGATACAAATTTCTTTATAATGGTTATTACGTTTCTCTTCTCTTTTCCTCCCTCACTCTTTCTCTCTCTCTCTCTCTCTCTCTCTCTCTAATAATTATTGCTACATTTGTCTTCTCTTTTTGCTCTGCTTCTTCCTCTCTCTCTTTCTTAGATACACGCACATATACGTGTAATATGTGTATGTATATATATATATATCTGTCAGATCACTCTCAGTGCTACTGGTAGCACGTAACAAAATACGACCAGTCAGCGTCGGCAATTTTGCTAGCATCCCTATAGAACCTACTTAATAAAGACGGTAGGTTTTATTAGAAATTTTTATTAGACATCCTGCAGGACAAAAAACAAAACCTGTCAAAGAGCGCAAGCTCTCAGTAGAATTAACGGCCGTCCAACAGCTATGAGCGAGAGCGCTCGAGCATTTGGGTAGACATTTCTCTGAAGGAAAGAAAACTCTGAATGAAAAACCTACGATTTCGTTTCCAGTCAATGATGTAGACTAATTCTTCCTTTATGGGGAAATATATACTTCGTTTAGAGAGTGGGACTGGGATAGTCCAGGGCATCTCCTCATTTGAAAAATCGGATCTTTATGATTTGACGGGCAACACTTGTTTTCTTAACGAAACACTTTCAAACTTGGGACACTGGTAGAATGTGACATATAAAACAACTTCTTCTCTTAACCTTCTTAACAAAAAATTGTACATCGCAAGTTATTTCATGCTAAAGTTGTATTTCTGTAATTTCAACCAACCACTGACGTCTATTCAGCTGAATACAGTTAGTGCTGTTCGGTGTCAAGTGTGTTATTCCCTGTTTAATTGTATCATTATTCCTTAGTAAGGGTTTAGGGTTTTAGGGTTAGGGTTCGGATTTTAGGGTTAGGGTTTTAGGGTTAGGGTTGGGGTTAGGGTTAGTGTTAGGGTTAGGATTATGAGTTATAGGGTTAGAGTTAAGGTTATGGCAAAAATAATCATAACCCTAACCGTAATCCTAAAACTAACCCTAACTCTAAAACCCGAACCCTAAAACCCTAAAGCTAAAACCAGTACAAACGCACGAACGATGTCATAAATAACAGTGACAAACGAAATATATACCGCTGATAGTTGTTGTTGACAACGGATAGTTTTTGTTGACAAACAACGGCACTAATTTTATTCAAGGGAAAAAATCCCGTAACACCGTTGTTTACATTCCACGGCATAATTGTTTTCACCTCAATAGACGTCAGTGATTGGTTGAAATTACCGAAATACGACAATTTTTTACATGAAATAACTTCGAATACAAAATTTTTTATCTGTTCTATAACACAAAATATACAAGTATTCGAAGTTTGAAAATGTTTCGGTACCAAAAACACTACATAAAAAAATGTTGCCCGTCAAATCATAAAGATCCGAAAAATCTTCAGTCACAGGCTATCGCTTGATTTTTAACATTTCTTTCATGTGTTGCATATCATGGCTGGACGTGGCTGAGAAAGGCAAGACGCTCAAAGAAAAAAAAATTCATGGTTCAATGAAGGCATGTGTCAAAGTGAACGGTAAGCTCTCTGAACGCTTGTTACAAAAGGCGACCATCATTGTCACATTTGTGCAAAAGAACGCAGATCCCTAGCAGGACAGAAAATCCACATCCGTACTGTACATGTTGAAAAGAACAATCAAACGATGACATTGATTGAAACTAAGTGGCAGCCATCACACACAGTTGCGCGCGCATACAATTAATAAAAAAACATATATTAGAAAGAAGCACACTCTAAAAATATAGAGCTGTCCACAATGCATGGTCGACGCGAAACCTTGGGTAACTCTATATAAAATTTTGTTGTAATATGTGTGTGTGTGTGTGTGTGTGTGTGTGTGTGTGTGTGTGTGTGTGTGTGTGTGTGTATACAGGGTGGATGAAAAGTAAGTAGGCATTAAAAAATGGTAATAAAATCCATATTCCTTTTACAAATTTATTGAAACAAATGATACATGTTCTTTATTACATGGGAAAATGAGAGTAAATCTTATATTTCAACGTAAGCACCGGTGGCGTCAACCAGTTTCCTCAAACGGTCAGGCGGAGTGTTGAACAACCTTCTGAAAGACGTCGTGTGGGATATCATTGAGAACCTCCTGAATCCGTGTCTCTAAGTCCCTCAGTGTGAGAGGTTTTGTCTTGTACACCTCTTTTGTGTAACTCCACAGGTAAAAAAATCACATGGAGATCTGGACTTCTTGGAGTTCTGGAGTTCTAGACTTCTGCAGTTTTAGTTCCTGCACGTAATGAGGTTTCCACGGACGAAAGTTCAATTCTTTATTCAACACTGTACGTATTGTGTCTTGTTAGTCCACTTTCACGAGCTGCTTGACGTGTTGATTTTTGCGGGCTGCGATTAAAGATTTCCTGCACTGTTGCCACGTTCTCAGCTGATCGAGATGTGGTTAGACGGCCACTTCTTGCATCGTCCACAGAGCCCTTGGTCATCAGCTTTGCATGACAATTCTTAATTGTCTCCGGACGTAGTGCTGCATGCTATGCACGGCACCATCTCTGAATCAAAACAATGGAATTCCACACCTCATAGCGTACTGCTATCTTAGCTCGCTCCTGAACAGTCAAGTGATCGGCCATCTGGAAAATAAGAATTAAGACAATAAGAAAATAAAAAATCCCCATTAGTGTTGTGCGTTTAAAAACTGTTTTTGTCATGTCTTCAGTAATACTAAAAATTTTATAAGTAATTTCTAGTGCATAGTTACTTTCCACTCACCCTGTATATATTATAAAATACAAAATGGGACAAGAACGCGAAACATCCGGACGGTTAGGTGATACAAGAAAGGGACTATATGTGTGTGTGTGTGTGTGTGTGTGTGTGTGTGTGTGTGTGTGTGTGTGTGCGTGCGTGCGTGCGTGTGTGCCTGTGTGTGCAGGGTAGAGGAACATCGCAAAGTTGTGACACGGTGAGATATTGATAAATCGGGTATAGCTGATCATGTATGGAAAAATGGAGACCACCTCCCCCTGTGGGATGAAGTTAAAATAATAGACAGAGAACACCACTGGAAAATACGAAAACTAAAAGAAGCAGCACATAAGCTAGGACACAACAACCTCCTAAGCAGACCGAGTGTAGATATGAACAGCATATAGGAACCGGTATTAAGGAATGATAGGAGAATATTAGATTTATAAGCCCTAAAATTCACTCCATAGTTGCCCACGGACATATGGCGTAGTGGTTATGAGCATGGGCTACTAACCCCGAGTTCGATTCCAGGCAGTGACCTGAATAATAATAATGATAATAATAATAACAACTAGAACATCGAAAATACCTTAGGAATGAGGACCCAGGTTCGAAATTTCCCCAAGACACCTGATGAAGGCTGGCGGGTATATTAGCCGAAACGTTGTGTTAACAACAAAGATAAGGACAAATATCCGTCAAATGTAAACAGTGTAAATAATTCCTCATCTCTTAAATATAGAACTGAATTTTTTCTTTGTCTTCTTCTTATCATTTGGATATATACAGTATATGTGTGTGTTTGTGTATGTGTATGTGGGGGGGGGGAGGTTTACTCTACATTTACCAACAACTGACACTTTTTCTTTACACAAGATTCAAACTGCCTTCAAACAACAGGACGAATAGCAAGCAATATCTGCCATTGCCATAAACTTTTACTAATAAGCACTGCATGATTCTCTGCACACATTACACTTGATATTGGAATTTCTAAATAAAACAGGAGCGACTACTTTTGTATACCATCCATCATTCAGTAGCTTCCGACCCCATCGCTAACCAGTTCTACTCTGTAGCACCACACTACCTGCTTGCATACAATGTAGTCGACAGCTATCAATTCCACCACGTAGTCTGAGCCAGCCTTTAATCATGAGCTTTATTCATCATCCAATGACGTGCAACCTTATGTACAAGATTTGAAAGCCTTGTTACCCAGAAGCACCTTAGTGTTTAAAGAGTTTTTCTCACTTTCGTGGAGTTTTGAATAATGCGTTTCTAAATCAAATTGTAAATTCTAATAGAAATGAAATCTATGAAAAGTACTGAGCAGAGTTTCGTTTTCCTTGTATATCTATGTATGTCTATACGCATGTATATGCATATATCTCTGTTTGTCTGTCTGTCTGTTTATCTATCTATCTATATATATCTCTCTCTCTCTCTCTCTCTCTCTCTCTATATATATATATATATATATATATATATAT
>NC_068986.1:90659179-90662042 GCF_001194135.2 Octopus bimaculoides | reverse complement strand
ATATCCGGTCTTTTATGCTTACACTTGACAGATGTTTTGGTGGGAATGTTCCACTTGTATTCCTTGTGCTGATATTTGTGTACGAATTCAATAATACGAGGATTCTCTATATTTATTCCAGGGGTCTTTTTCCCGAATGGCATTGTATTTTGTTTTGGGGACAACATCATGTCGTATAGGGATGTAGTTTTTGTGCAGCTGCTAATCCCATGTGTGAAGTCTTCCACAGAAATATGACAATCTACATTTGCAGTTGCATCTTGGAACACCAATGGCTTCCCTGTCTCTTTTGTTGATTAGGTATCAAGTAGCAATTTCCTGTTCTTGAATTGCAAATGCATAGCCTTCTAGTGTGATGCAATGTAGTGGTTGAGTCCGAGAGAGGCTTCACTTCATGTCAATGTTACTATCTTCTTCAAATCTTCGAGAACGATATCCACACATGGCCTTTTTAAAATTTTTTTTGATATGCTGAGCGTTTCATATCCAGGTCTTCTTTGAGGTATGGTAGTCCGGCTGATTTGGGGCTGTATGGAAAGTCATCAGGGAAAGAGTACTTCCTGAGGAGCTCACTTCCAACTTGTAGAATATTGTTTTCTTCACTTTCCAGCACTGAGTTAATGTATTTATTATTTTTTTTTTTTTGCTGCTGTTTAGCAAGTGCTGTCTGAGAGAGACTATACGACATTCAAAGGTTGTCTGCACTGATCTAAAGCCCCTATCTCCTTTATCTCTTTTTAGGTAGATCCTGTCAATATCACTATTTTTATGAAGATTTCCAATTGATGTTAGAATCTTGCAGGTTTTAATGTCTATATAATAGAACCAAAACATTTACCCGGAAATAACCGAAGTAATTGCAGAAAAACGTCATCTGCCAAGCCATACTTTCCAAAGTGTTCCCTTCTAAATACTGATTTATTGTTTGCAGAGAACTCTGATGGTCATTGTTTGTTTTTTCTTTTACTTGGACTGTATGTCTCTTTACAAGACCTTATCAGAGAACATGTTTTCTGAGTATTTGTAACATTCTTTGTTAGATACCGGAGAATAAAATCGGTCGCTGATAACGACGCTGCAGGAGGGGTTTGTAGGTTTGAGCCAATCACACTTCAGATTTCTTCAACGAAAATAGCACGTGTTTAAAGCAAATTCAAACTGTATAGATTTTATTATTTGTATTTTGGCATGTAAATTACTGATTGGAGCATACATATATCATTTGAACTTGACGGTAAAATAATATAACTTCGAGTGAAGTTAAGTTTTCCATGTATCAGTAGCCACAATGAAATCTCTTCCTGGTCCCATCTTACATCCACCTCAAAGTTTTGTTTTTTTTTAATCAAAACATCAAGGTTATTATTATTAGTTTTGTATGGTTTTGGTGTAATTCAGAGATGGTACTTTTTTCAAACTTCTTGTTTTATAAAACTAATTTTCAATCTAGATTTTTCTCCAGGATAAATCTGTATCTTTCCTAGAAGGAGCGTCTGTAATTCTTATTGGTTACCTCCTCATCTCTCTGGAGATGGCTGCTCATTTACTACTGAATAGGTAATTACTTTTCTATGGCGATCGCTATCGGGACATATGTATGTATTAGGTGTGTATGAAAGTAGTTAAACATAAGTATGTATGTATGTATGTATGTATGTATGTATGTATGTATGTATGTATGTATGCATGAATGTATGCGAGTATGTAAGTATGTATGTTTCTCTTCATTGGAGTTTTAAGATTATTTGCTGGCGGCGAATTGGCAGACTCGTTAGAGCGTCGGAAAGAATGCTTTGCGGTATTTGTTCCGATTTTCTGCTCTTAGAGTTCAAATCACGCAACGTACAACTTTGCTCTTCATTCTTTTGGATTAATAAAAAAAATATATAGCTGTCCAAAGCGGTCGATTAGCGAAACTGAGAAGTCCGAACTGAAATATCTTGCGGTATTTGTTCCTGTTCTTTGTGTTCCGAGTTCAAATCCCGCAATTTTCTACTCGGGTAGTAGACTTGACCCGCTTTCGAGCGGTTTTCTGCAAGTATATGTATTGTTTGCTTGTACGAAACTGCTCTAATGTAGGACTAAATCTGGGGCTCTCATTTCTTTGTGTCACAGAGAGGCGAGTGTCAGTGTTTTGTTATATGAGCATGTATTTTCTATGAAACTGTTTCCAGAATGAGCAACAAAGTACCAAAAAATATTTGGTGGAGGAGGATAGAGGTTGTCAAGTTTTACCTTCCCCTCAAAGTCGCAAAGAGATTTTGATTCAGTAGGCCATCTGTAAGCCATGCAGTATGAGCAAACATCGTCGATGCATTATGTGGGTGTATAACAGACATGACAGCCTGTTCTTGAAAGACATCGAAATTAGTATTCATTGTTATTCCTTTAATAGACTTGTTCCTAGTTAAAAAGTTTTTACATATATGCTTGTATATTCAGTTTGGTTTCTCTGCATCCTGTTTGTTTCAACTGCTGTTGCTGTTTGTATCTCTCTATTATTTGCATAAAATATTTATCTGCATGTCCTGTCCATTTAATATTGATTATCAATTGGCATTTGAATACGCACAGATTGTGAAAGCTGGCACAGCGTACCGTTTTGAAGTAGGTAATTTTTCCTCTTGAGATATCCTAGCGTCTGTCGTGTGTAGCAGAAACAAAATCATATTTTCTATTCCTACACGTGTATTCATTCATTTGTTTCTGTCATACTCCTACACGTGTATCCAATCTATGTATGTCTATACGCATGTATATGCATATATCTCTGTCTGTCTGTCTGTCTGTCTGTCTGTCTGTCTGTCTGTCTGTTTATCTATCTATCTATCTATCTATCTATCTATCTATCTCTCTCTCTCTC
>NC_068986.1:90658470-90658929 GCF_001194135.2 Octopus bimaculoides | reverse complement strand
TATATATATATATATATATATATATATATATATACATACATATATATATCTTCTGTTTTTAATCATCTAAACTTTTCTTCTGAGGAAGGAGCTGATTTCTAATAAAGATATAAAGTAGATAACGAAAACGATGTCCCATTTTAAGCTTGGGAAACGTTTTGCACAGTTTTACTGTTCCGCTTACAGATTGTATTTGTAATGTGCGAATCAGTTGGTTGATTTCTTTTTCTGAAAATCCAAGCTTATCCAGACTGACAGTTAAGTATCTACTTACAAAACGAATTCTCCAATTATTATTGGTATAAATGTAAATTTATAATACGGATGTAAAAGCTGGAGGTTTCGAAGCAGTTGTCTATAGTTATTTTCTTTCTCTTTGATTTTCAAAGAGGTATTCACATTAGAAAGACAGCTGGCCTCTATGACGGTACATACTTTTTCTTATCTGTCCCAAAGAAC
>NC_068986.1:90656306-90658196 GCF_001194135.2 Octopus bimaculoides | reverse complement strand
ATAAAGTAGTGTAGCTTAGTGAACGAAATCATGAAATCAGCTCTGTTGTCTTATTTATCGGTCTTTCGGAGCTCATATTGCACTGTAGTTCCAATATCTACCGTTAGGCGTCGTTGTCACTCGTGATTCCCGCGATTGTTTTGAATTCAGATTTGTGTTACGTCTGTTTATCGGCTATTTTCTCATTCTCATTCATTTGTGACTTTAGTTTTTACCCCCATGGCTCCTCAGAAAATTCATAGTGAAAGTGCTTAGCGTCATGCTATAAAGTTGGAAGATAAACTGGCTATGATAAAACGCCATGCAAAAGGTGAAAGAGTGGTAGCAATTGCACGATCTTTTGGGATGAGTCAGACAACTGTATCGACTATTGTACATAATAAGGACAAGATTTTAGTACATATCAAATCTGAAGCCCTAGGGATGAAGAACGCAGTCATCAATAAGAAAAGAGGCAAAATCTTTGAAGAAATGGGAAGACTTCTTTCTCTTTGGAGAAAGGTTAGATTGAATCGTCAGCGTGCTACTATTAGTCAAGGAATCATTCAAGAGAAAGTGTTGTCTTTGATTGAGGACCTGAAGAAAAAATATCCAGATAAGAAAGATGTAGAGTTCAAGGTAAGTCAAGATTGGTTCATGAGATTTAAGGAGCGAAGAAGTTATCACTCCATTAAGAAACAAGGTGAAAGTGCATCAGTTGACGAACAAGCACCAACGGAATTTCCTAATGCATTAAAGAAAATCATCGAAGAAAACGGGTTTCTTCCCGAACAGATTTTTAGCGTAGACGAAACTGGATTGTATTGGAAAAAATTGCCATACCGTTCATTCATTTCCAACGAGGAGAAAGCCATTCCAGGCTACAAGGTCTCTCTTGCTACTCTGGTCCAACCAGCTCTTGATATTGTCCATCCATTGCGATCTTTGCCTGCCTCTTGTTCTACTGCTATTCTTTCTCTCTCCAGGTCTTTCAGTAGAGTTTGTGGGAGTATTGTTATGCCACTCTCTTCTGCACCTTTGATCAGTTCAATCGATACTGTATCTAGACACTGAGCTTTCCTGTTTTTGTTTCATCTTTTCCAAAGCTCTTTCTACCTCACTTATTAATGGTCCAAGTTCTTTCTCTTACCTTAAATCTGTCAACCAAGGTGATCTTTGGATCGATTTCATGCAACTTCTTGGTGTACTCTACCTGTTGTGCTGCTGTTATGACTGTTCCTTCTGATTTAATACTATCCGTCTTAGCAGTGTATTCTCCTTTGAGTTTCTTCACCTTCTGTGTTTTGCTTGTTCTTCTAGATTTTCGCACAAATTGGTTATGTAATTGTTTCTATTTTTCCGACATTCTCGTTTAATTTCTTTGATAATATTTTTATATTCAAAGTTGGAACCCAAAGCTGTTATTTTCCTAGTCTTTTCAACAAGAGTCATAGTTGCTACAGAACTCCATGGTTTCTTTTTGATTCCCTTTCTGATTAGTAAGTGTATTTCAGCAGATTCAAGAATTTCACTTACCAATTGCCACGTATTGTCCGGGCTCTTCCTTTCTCACATCTTAAGTATCGTTTCGAATCAGTTGTTGATATCAACCGTGTATTCTTTATTGAGATTTTCGAGGTCATATTGTAGGAGTGAGGAATTCCTTTTCAACTTTTTCATTCGCATTCTCCATGTAGCCATCAGAGTTAGTGATTAGAGTCGCAGCCAGCGTCAGGGTATATTCTGCAATTTGTGATGTTTGATTTTCATCTTTTTGAACAAGAATGAAATCGATCTGGTTCTTTGTCATTCCGTCAGAAGATCTCCATATATATATATACATACATACATACGGACATACATACATCCATCCATACGTACATATATACATATGTATATACATTCATATAT
>NC_068986.1:90651543-90655773 GCF_001194135.2 Octopus bimaculoides | reverse complement strand
TATACATACATATATATATACATACACAAGTGTTGGAAACACATTGTTAAATCGAAGTTTATTATTCAGTAGGTAGTTGGTTTGTCTTTGACATCAATTACAGATTTAATGCGGCGAGGAATTGACTTGTACAGGTTCTGAACGGTTGTTGGAGAAATATAAATAAATATTTTGCGAGTATAATTGGCTAGACGGAAATTGTGTAGAAATCAGCCAGATGGAGTTTAATTCTTGTTCAGAAAGTCCAACCCTGTTACATTCTGTTACACTGATTCCGTGAAATACTTCTTCAATTACATGCTAATTTCATGAGCTTGGTCGTTCAATTGGTCGGGATTTCTGATTGGGATTCATTTATATATACATACATACTTATACACACATATCTGTATATACTAGTGGTGACTCCGGCACTCGTGCTGTTCGGGCTTAACCCGAGTGTAAATTTAGTAAAGCGAACGTGTATTTGCAAGCTGATTTAATTTCTGCCATCACTGACTTCATGTGTGTAATTTCAGCCAATAACTCGGGCTCTTTTTATTGAACCTCGTCGCAGTTTATTTATTTTCGTTCAGCGTCTGGCGGTCGTCTTAGAGGTGCCCTGTTTAAAAAAATATCATTCGTAGCAGACGTTCTCGCGACATCGTTCACACGCGCCTGATTCGAGTTAAGAAGTTACAGCCAGAGTTGTTATCTATAATCGTAAAAATCAAAAGTAATTCAAATTCAATTTTTTCTTGAAGCAATAAATTTCTATAGAGATTAGGATTTAAAATCAGAACGAGCCTGGTAGGTGTAAAAGACTAAATGGCATCTCTTGTCAAGAGTACAGGTGACAGTCAGATCACAGATGGTTGTTGTGCACTCCGATGTCGTTATTTGATTGCTGTTATTCTGTGCGTCAGTGAGTAAAGATCAGTTGTTTTGCAGAGTTTCTTAACGTAACTAAAAAAATGGAGGAAGACATAGTGCTAGATATAGAAAATAAGCCTAAGCCATTTAGGGCTAGAAATATTGCGGAAAAACGTGAAATTCTTCGAGCAGGCATGTGCCTTAGAAATCTGTGAAGAGCCTGAGTGACGCTGATGATCTGGAGCCGCCTCTGGTATATACATACTATAAAATGAGAGAGAGAGAGTGAGAGAGAGGGAGGGAGGGAGAGAGGGAGAGGGAGAGTGTGCGTGTGTGTGTGTGGTAGTAGGTGTAGTTATCGTATTGTTTCCTAAGCCGATGGCTCATAACGGGCGTGTGCTGGAGAGCGCTGTCTGACCCTGTACACAATATAAAATTTATCCCCACCCCTACATTCTATTTCATTTTGCATCAATTATCTGCACGCTTCCAGGTCCACCAACACTCATACCTATGCAGATGATAGCTGTCTTCGTTCCTCCTTAAACGTTCGCTCTCATACATCAGCCACGAACAACCTAATCACTTCAAGCCAAACAGAAATTCAATAAACAGAGATCTTGTAAAAATCTTCCAATCAGGTCATGAAATATTTCAGCCTACCACAACTACTAGCCCTCTATAGAATTCAAGCTGCGTATTGTTTTTATATTTGGTACAGTGCTAACATTCAAAATTATATCTGAAAACTGACCATCCTACTAAGTATAACGTCACTCACCAACAGGCTCAACTTCTGACTCACAGAAGTATTGTCTCTTCATTGTGTATTTACTATTGCTACTACTTTATCTTCTATCCCTAGTGTTGGAGTGTCTTGTGCACTTCCACTCAGCCATTCCAGTCTTACACGTCTCTCTTCCTCAAAAGATACCCACTAGACATTAAAGTACTTTTCTTCCATCCTAGAAAATTCGGTTTTCTAGAATTTTCTCCTTGATCTTATTGTTTCTGCTACCATCAACTTGTAATTATTCAAGAGGAATATTAATCGCCTCGATTCCATCGGTTTGCAGTGGCCTGCAAAAGCTATAAGCGCTTGCCTTACTCTATATCAAACTAATAAAAAAGATTAGAAAGGAAACGCTATTCCAAACATTTTGTAATATTTCCCAATAACATGTCATGATGCACATGATAAATCAAGAACAAACGTTATGTTACAATAGTGAATTTCAATAAAATCTGTATGATAACAGCTGGTGTCTTCAACGCCACCATTCCAGGGATATTTGAAAATTACTTATATCATTCTGTATTTCTTAACGTAGAAGTCATCTTCAAGATTATAAGGTAAGTTAAACTATGGAATGTTATATTGTAATATTTTGTTCTCTAAAGTATTTAATAATTTTAAAAAATTTAAGACTCATCTTGAGAGTATTTCTTAGGATTATGATAGTTTCGTATGTTTTGTTCTTTTAATTTTTTTCTATTGGCTCGAATTTCAAATCATGCAGTTGCGATGTTTTATATTTTTGTTACTTTTTTTTTCATTTTCATATCCTTGAATCTTGATGGAGCAAAGAGAAATTCTATCTGGAACAATAAGCAAACATACAAAGCATTACAAACGACCTAAGTATGGTGAATTAAGTAGCCATTCCCGTCCTACGCAATCGCCATTTAATATTTCAAGTTTGGGCAAATTCCTTGATAGAGACTTTTGAGTTTTCTCTCCTTCATTTTCATCCTACATTCAGTGAGAATTTGAAAGGTCACTATCATGATTCTAGCATAATGACAAGGCACAATGAATCCAGTGATCCACTGTCATTAAGTATTGACACGTGTAGTATCTGTAATTCACTTTCTTACATCCAGATGTTGGACATTTCGATGAGTTAATCAAATAAATGGGTTGGCAAAAAGGAAACAATTTTGGACTTCTAGAGCTTTTGAATGACTTTGATCATTTTTTGAAGAACATCTCAAACTGTTTAGGAATCCTGAGAAAATGAATCTATTAGATCTGTCGGCAAACATTTGTAAGAATTTATTGAATAAATGGGACATGATCTTTGTGCTGTTCTTGAAGATAATAAGAGTCAAAGAATTACTTATTCTGTAGATTCCATTCCAGGCAGCTTATACACTGATCAGCTCACTTGTTGTTGAGTTTTGGTATTTCGTCATGTGAAAAGTTCCCAGCAGCAGGGACAGCTGATAATGTTATTGGTTTGTCTGCAGGAACTGGATAACTTACTGTCAGAGTTGATGTAGATCAAAATCAAGACTTCCAAGCAATATATTGGACGAAGATGTTTATAAACTTTCTTTACTAAATCTGACAGTGTGGAAATATTCACTCATTAAAACAGTTGCTTTTGGGATTCCTCTCTGATTAGGGACCTCGTACATGGATTAATATTGACTCTTAGGAAAGTACGAAGTGTGCCCTTGCCTTAAGATGGCATTGCGTGCTGACGCGTATAGAAAATATACATACATACATATATACATGCATAGAAGCAATTATGCGCATAAAAAAAACAATTAGATATATTAAATATAACGGTTTGGGTATGAAATACAAAATGTGTATATTGTCATATATGCAAAACGAGAGAAATCAAAACGTAGAGACGTTCAGACGATGAATATTTAAGTATAAATATATAGATAATTATATTAATAGGTGCAACTTACACAGAGTACAAATGATAGAGATCTTACATTTCAAATCTTAATACAGATTATTCCCTCTTTGAACTTTCTACATTAAGAACTGAAATGCAAGATCCTTTCTACTCTGATGACGGAGATACATATTATCCACTGCTGATTGTTTCCATTACGGCCGCATATTGTGATGAACTACATCTGCTAACATTATGATGGATCTCCGAGCCCCCAGAAGCAGTTGTTGGAATTACAACACCTTTCTTCCTCCCTTTTAATTTTCTCTGTCATTTGTACTATGTAAGTTGGATCTATTAATATAAATATCTATATATCTAAAAATTCATCGTCTGAAAGTTTCCACTTTTTGTTTTCTCACGTTTTGCATGTATACATATATACACATTTTGTATTTCATATCTAACCTTATATTTTATATATCTAATTTGTTTATCCCCGTAATTGCCTCTGTATCTGCTCAACTGGATCTCTCTTATAGCTATTCTTTACTCCACGGAACTGATCCCCTGTAAAGACATCGGAGTCTTAGTTTGAATCATTTGAGCACTACCAGGTATCTCCTATACTGAGAATCTCTGGATCTCATCTGTGGACTATATATACATGCGTATGTACGTGTGTGCGGTGTGGTGTGTGTGTGTGCGTGTGTGTGTGCGTGCGTGTGTGTGTGTGCGT
>NC_068986.1:90646511-90651408 GCF_001194135.2 Octopus bimaculoides | reverse complement strand
TGTGTGTGTGTGTGTGTGTGTGTGTGTGTGTGTGTGTGTGTAAATAATCACTTTTCTGTAGAAATGATTTATCTTTAGTATGAAAATAGCCGATATATTTTACGTGTGTTTATTCTATTTTACTTACAGATGAATTCATTGAATTCATTGACAAAAATTTTGATTCCAATTATTGCCATTCCCACTGTTTTTGGGGAATTTGATGTAGCTTCAGGTACGTTTCAATATTCTGAAACTTCTAAGTTTTTTTTTTTTATCTGTATCGTTGAACATGCTGGGTTTATACGACTCTGACATGCGAAATCTTTGTCTTTTTACCCTGTTCACTGTGGCACAAAAAAAAATCTTGAGTTACTATTCTAAGTTTTAAAAAGATTGGAGATAAAACTTAAATGACTTGATATTAAGAAAAAAGAAAGCATTTACATTTCAATCTTAATTATCCCTTCACAAGACTTAACAGTGCCCCACGACATAATTACAGATCTGTGAGTAGAATAATGTTTACTATATTCTGAAGAAAGTCAGCAACTTAAACGACAGATATGCTTCTATTGCAAATTTCGCAGAAACCTGTCTCTACTATGGACAATTATCATCTAATTTTATATCTGTAGGTACTTTAAACAGTGTACTTGCCAAGTGCATATCATCCTAATTTGATTTACTACATTATATTTCTCCACTCTTTTACTCATGTTTGAAATTCCAGAGACCATAGATATGATTTTTTTTTCTACATATTTATTATGCATTGTTTCACTTTAAAAGTTTCTCTTAATCCATGAAGATGCAATATTTACTAACATGCACAAATAATACTCAATATCTGGCTGGATTAAATTCTCAGAAATTGCAAGTATGGGAAATCTTAAAATGTGTCTACTGTTTCAAAGAAATAATGCTTCTCCCTCTTTTGCAGAATGTAACGGATGTTACATGACAGGAATATGTATTTGTAATGGTTCAAGTGGCATACTTAGAACGATGTATGAATGTTTGGAAGTAGAATGCCTCCACAATGATATAAAAATTCATAAATCGTGTAAGTGAAAACTAACTGAAGTGCTGTTTCCATTCACGTTATTCATATTCTAGACAATTTAATATCGGAAATCGTTTCTAAATGCAACTTAAATAGTTTCTGTGATTTTTTTTTTGATTTCATCTTTTAATATGTGCTGCTTGAATTCTTGAAATTATATTTTGAAATATGCTTTTAGTGTTCATAAATTGTTATATTGGTGTAAGTGTGAGAAATTAAGACGAGGAATAAACATACAAAGAAAGAAATTCTAGATTTATTCAATTCTCAGTTAAATATACTGCACAAACGTATTTTGTATGAGTGATGGTAAGTTTCGAGACAAGTAAAGAGAATTTATTACATCTGCAAGTTTTACACTGATAGTGAGGTCTTAACAGAACAATCTGAAGAAATAACTAAGAGAGGACACACTAAAAAAAGGAAGAATGTCTAACTCTGTCACGCCGTATTCTTGCTACAACGGGTATAGGTTAAATGTCATCTTCGCAGGATTCTCAGTAAAACAATAATGAACAACAGATGCAGGAAAAGAAGATGCAACCAATTGTCTCCATTTGTTTGCCTACAATCGTTACTCTTGAGCTGTATAAACAACCATTTATATTTTTGCTCATGTGCCCAGGTGGAAGGCAAAGTTAGACATAGGTGCTCTGGTCTGAGAGGATTAATCATTTAATTATCAATCAGACCACTAAACCTCACGATATTTAGGTGGTGAGAATGATAACTCTTTAATCCGTACTTTTAGATGAGGTTTTGCAACGGAAGAGAATGAAAATAACTGGAAGTTAAACGGAGTTTAACGGAAGTTAAACGAAAGTTAAACGGAAGTTAAACGGAAGTTAAACGGAAGTTAAAGGGAGTTTAATGGAGTAGACATTAATATTTCAGTGTTTGCAACATTGTAAGATGAAACTTCTCACTAACTTCGTCTATGCAAACAATATCTTTCACACGGGCGCATGCACACACAACTGATGTTGGTTTATTTACGTCGCTGTTACTTAACGGTTCAGGAAAAGTGACCGATAGAATAATTACCAGGCTTAAAAAAAAATTATTGGGGTCGATTCATTCAACTAAAAATTCTTCAAGGTGGTACCTCAGCACGACCGCAGACAAACGTGTGAAACAGATGAATGATAATGTGCATGTGTGTGTGTGTGTGTGTGTGTGTGTGTGTGTGTGTGTGTGTGTGTGTGTGTGTGTGTGTATGTGTGTGTGTGTTTGTGTGTATGAAGGAGCACTTCGTCGGTTACGATAAAGAGGGTCCCAGCTGATACGATCAATGGAACAGCTTGCTCGTGAAATTAACGTGCAAGTGGCTGAGCACTCCACAGACACGTGTACGCTTAACGTAGTTCTCAGGGAGATTCAGCGTGACACTGAGTGTGACAAGGCGGGCCCTTTGAAATACAAGTACTACTCATTTTTTACCAGCTGAGTAGACTGGTGCAACGTGAAATAAAGTGTCTTGCTCAAGGACACAACGCGTCGCTGGGAATTGAACTCACGACCTTACGATCGTGAGTCAAATGCCTTAACCACTAAGTCACGTACCCTCACTATGTGTGTGTACACACACACACACACACACACACACACACACAGATACATATATATATATATATATACGAAATGGTGCTGAAAAGTTCCTGGTTTTGGGTAATAGAAATTACAGGAAGATGGTTAATTATGATTTTATTCAGCATATTACCCTCTCAGATTCACACACTTATTGCAACAGTCCTTCAGTTTTTCTAAGATCTCTAAAAGAACTCGGAAGGTTGGGCCTCCGGCCAGGCCTTTCGCGATACCCTTAAAACCAGGAACTTTCGAGCACCCCTCATACATACATTAATATTTTGCTTAGGCATGGCGAGACTAATATCCTGGTGTAGGATCCAATATACGTATAGTATATAACATAATGTTAGATAAGTATAGAGTGGTAATAGGATAAAGAGATGACAACGGAAAAACAGAGGTTATGTAATCAACTTCATTAACTTACACATGTTTCTGCTATAGGATGTGATGGACTCTTAGCTGAGTACCTGGATAACATCCGATAGCTTCATCAGAGCCTTGAATATGAAGTGCACTTTATTTGAGAAAATTATATTTTTCACACCATACAGGCGTTACAAGTGAGAAAGTTGATACCTATGGAAAGACCAGCCCAAGAGTAGAAAAAAGTATACAAATATACGCATGCGCATACACGAGTGAAAAGGAAAAGAAAACTTGCGCAGATATAGTCACGCAGAAAGAACAGAGATATATGGGTAGATGCACTCACGTACACACGCACACACACACACACGTGCACGCACGTACATATATACATGGAGGCGCGTGCCTTAGTAGAAGGTCTTTCACTCGTGATCGTAAGACTGTGGTTTCGATTCCTGGCCGGGCGTTGTATTCTTCCGCAAAACATTTCATTTCATGTTGCTCCCGTCCATTCAGATGGCAAAATATGTGTAATCTCGTAACGGACCGGTTTCTCGTCCAGTGGAAGAATAATACGCCACAGAATCCGGAAAACCGGCCTATGAGTTCGTGGTTCGAAAATAACCTTGGATTATATAGGTTGTCCGGAAAGTTCTGAGCGGTTTTTAATATGTAAAATAGGATATAAATAATTGACCTTTCAATTAATTTTATTCAATGAAATATTTTCCAGTGTTAGTAATGACTTTTGCCCATCTATCAGACAATTTAAATATTCCATCAGCATAAAATTTTACTGGTTTTGAAGAAAGTTATCTAGATGCATTTTGACTCCATTTAAATCGTTAAATGTTTTTTCTTGCAATCAGTTATGTAGAGACAAAAACAAGTTGTAGTCGGATGGCGCAATATCAGGAGAATATGTTGGACAGGGTAAGAGATCCTAGCCAAGTTCACGTAACTTTGCTCAAGTAGCCAAAGACATATGTGATCGGGCATTGTCTTGTTGGAATACTAACCCTTTCCTGTTAGCAATCTCCCGTCTTAATTATTTGATTTGTTTGGTTCAAATTAGCCAGCTGACGACAGTACACATCAGAATTGATGGCCTGATTTTGTAGGAGCAGCTCATAATAAACAATGCCTTTTATGATCCCACCAAACACAATGCATAGCTTTTGTGACATGGATGTTCGTCATTGGTTGTTGTTTTGAGACATCCTTACGCAAACTCCAGGATCTTTCTCGCACTAAGTTTTCGTATGCAATCCATTTTTCATCTCCAGTCACAAGTTGTTTCAAAAAAGGCATGCTTTCATTCCGTTTCAAAAGCATATCACAAACCGAATACCGGTCCAAGCAATTCTTTTATGAGAGTTTGTGAGGAACCCATACATTATAGCGAAAAATGCGTCCTAGTTTCATTAGGTGTTCATGACCCGTATTTTTAGAAACTTCCAACTTCTCTGCTAGTTGTGATATTTGAGTTTTCTTCGAATTTTGCCTTCAAAACATCCAATTTTGAAGATCTTCCACTGCGACTGTCATCTTCCAAGCTAAACTCTCTAGCTTTAAATTGTGCAAACCACCTTCGAACAGTTCATTCACCTACAGCATCATCACCATAAACTTCACAAATGTTTTTGCAAGTCTTTACAAAATTTTGTCCTTTTTCAAAAAACGAAAAGCATTACAACGCGAATATGAAATTTTTGGCTATTCATTTCAAATGCCAATAAAGTGTAACCACAATGAAAGATAAATACATTTTTAGTCAGGAACAAAGAAGAGATGCACTACAACTTGAGGTAACGCTAAAGTTTTAACTGTTTCAGGGGTGTTCAATGTAGCGTTAACATTTTTAGCTTAAAAACGCTCAGAACTTTCCGTACA
>NC_068986.1:90641379-90643879 GCF_001194135.2 Octopus bimaculoides | reverse complement strand
GTATCTGCTGAGTCATATAGCAAATCAGATTTCCACACAACTGCTTCAGTGACCTGTCGCTACATTTGTCTTATCTATTATCAAATTCCCTCGTACAGAACTTGACCATGATTTCCAACGTTTATTTCTCATGTTCCTATAAAACTCACGAGATTTTAAAAAAATTACGACCATATTCCTTTCTTCGATAAGTAAATTAAATAAAAATTGCATTTTCAATTATTGTTTATTATTTATTTTGCAGTTTGTATGCTGGAGCATGTTTACGCAGGCTGGCAGAAATACAACATGGATCATCTGAAACAATGTTAAATAAAAATTTGATGTTCGATGCTTTTTAATCTCTGTGGCATCAATAAAATAAATGTCAATAATGTATTATGCAGTAGTTGCAATTAGTGATAACCATGCATCAAATGACGTAATATCTGTTCTTAAACATGTATATTCTTGTTTCAAACGTGCAAAGAAGACTGCTTCTTTATATTGGTTTCAAATTTTAGCACAAGGCCAGTAGTTTCGGGGAAGGGGTTAAGTTGGTTTCATCGACCCCAGTACTCAACCGGCACTTATTTTACCGACCCCGAAAGGATGAAAGGTAAAGTCGACCACGGCGGCATTTGAACCCAGAACGTAAGACAGACAAAGAGCTGCTAAGCATTTCGCCCTGCGTGCCAACGATTCTGCTAGCTCATCGCCTTACTGCTTCTTGATATTACCTAAAGTTCTGCCTCACATTTCTACACATTCACACAAATTCATTCATTTATTAGATATTGGTGTTTCATTTAATCACCACTCCAAGTCTGGCATAATTGTCTTATTCGCCGCCGTGGAAATTGTGACAGCCTCATGAAATTTGGGGGAGAGACTTAGGAAAGGTTAGCCGTCATTTGATTTAATATATTTCTATTCTATTTGCTACTGCTTTGTCTGTGAAGATTCTAAACTCACGTACATACACATACTCACACGCACGCACATGCATACACACGCACACACACACACACACACACACACACACACACACACACACACACACACACACACACACACAAGCACGCAATTGTCGACAATTTATCCTAATCTTATCGATTAATGTGACGAAAATTCTTTGCACGATATGCATAGCCTGTTGCGATTTGAGCAGGTTCCCATTGGAGTGTTCGGAAAATCCAGGCAATATCTGTCAGCTAAAGAAATAGGCCCGTTCTACTTTTTCCCAACATTAATAGCCACCAGTTTGAAACTTCCATCACTTTTATGGATTCCCTAAGTCAAAGGTTATCGTACTTACTTGTTGATACAAGCCTTCGAGAAACAACACTACCACACCACATGATCAGAGTTGAGCAAATATGACGTAAACAAGGTTACAAGTGACTGTGTGTCTGAAATCTTGGTCTCGCTAATGATGACTGTATTTTAACTTAATAGCTTAATACTCTTCGGCATGTATCCCTACTTCAACGCTGACTACTTCTTAACTGCAGTAGTTACAATTAGTGATAACCAATCATCAAATGATGACGTAATATCTGTTCTTAAACATGTATATACTTGTTTCAAACGTGCAAAGAAGGAAAAAGGATTTCACAGCCATCTGCTTTGCTATTTAACTTTGGTTGGAAATTCGTGATTTAGAATATTTTGTCTACGAAGTCTCCGATGCATTCTTTAAGATTACAGCTATAATTCCCTACATTGGAAACATTTCAAGAATTGTGTATACTTCTGGTCTCGTATGTACTAGAAATCTTACGTTTGTTTTATGAATTAGAACAGAGAATAATTGAGAAAATAAGTTGATACCACTCCACGGATAGTCCTGAAAAGATTAAATATATTAAGTTGCGACAAACGATAAAACCCCATTTAATGCCAAAGATCTCAGTTGAAAGATGGAGATTAAAGGCTCGATTATTCCGGTTGAGGACCAGTGTCTTCTAACTAGATAACACCAAGCAATGCATCAAGTTGGAATGTCACGTATCTGGTTGGCTTATGATCTGGGTACTCCAAAGTAGCGCGTCAAAAATGCAAAATAGCCGACAGGATTTATATATAAATAACTTTAATGGAACATATGTGAGGAAATGAAGTTCTATTCCACAATTCCACAATTTACACTATCCTTTATATTTTCTCTAATGAAAACTTTGTGCGATAAGTATGGCACACCGCGATTTGATCAGGTCCACATTGATATATTCGGAAAATCCAACAAGAGCTGTCTGAGCAAGTTTGCAAGACTTTTAGATTCTTCTTTCTTATCGGTTATTTCAACACAATTTCAGGGGTACGTTTAATATGTCATTCCAGCCACCCGCTAACATTAATGAGCGTGATTTTACAAGGAAAGCGTCTAGATTGATATCTAAAGAAATTCGGCCTTCCAGTCCCAGAGTCATTAGTTTGAAATTACTACCACCTACTGCTTCTCGCAAGTAGGAAAAGCTGACACACACCACACTCTATTTGTAATTAATACATAGAACAC
>NC_068986.1:90636497-90640686 GCF_001194135.2 Octopus bimaculoides | reverse complement strand
TGTGTGTGTGTGTGTGTGTGTGTGTGTGTGTGTGTGTATGTGTGTGTGTGTATGTGTGTGTGATGTTTGTATATATATATCATAAGGGTACACAAGGCGCCTACCTGCTTGAAAGGGGAGCTGAAACCCTCATTTAAACCACCAATAATACTGGAAATTTCAACAGGAAAACAACCGTAAGCAGCCGAACGGGTCAAATAATTTTAACATACCAAATACAGCTCAATGCTAAATATTTTGGCATTTCGATACATTTGAATCGAAATACGAAAACCTCAACCTTCATCAGCAAGTTTTGCCAACTGAAAAATTTTTTTAACTCAGCACGTTGAAGTCTGCCGGCATTCTGAATTCTCTTACACCAAATCAGAACAGCTTCAGTGTAAATATACTAATAAGAGTAGATATTCAAAGGTGAATATTCATATAGATATTATCATTGTTATTATTATCTGTGGTAAATGTAAATAGTTGATAATAACAACAATAATATAGGTGGTTACAGGCCTTAAATAGCATTAGATAACTACAGAATTAAAATCTTAAATTTATATTTATCATAAGGACACACAGGGCGCCTACCTGCTAGAAAGAGGAGCTGAAACCTTCAGTTAAACCACCATTAACACTGAAAATTTCAACAGAATAATCTGAACATACCAAATACAGCTCAATGCTAAATATTTTGGTATTTGGATACACTTTGATCATGAATATAATATAATATAATTGTGTAACAAAAGCATATATACGCTCACACACACACACACACACACACACACACACACACACACACACACACACATGCACACATGCATCTGCACATCTCTTCCAGACATATATACACACACACGCACCCATACATTCACACACAAATGCAAGAATGTACTTGCTTACGTACTGACATCCATGCTTGTATCCTAATTGCGTCCGCGCTTGCACGCGTATGTAGCAAGCACTAGTACACACGCATCCACATGCCCTCGCACGCACGCACACACACACACACACACACACACACTCCCCCACACACACACATACACTCACACACTCGTCTTCTGCCGCGCCCAGTTACTTAGCAGATGCCACCAGCTTACTGTCCAACCCTGCGGTCCAAAAAACTCCCCTTTCTAAAGAAACTGCTGTTCACTGAACAACCAACCTTACCCTGACAACACCATGTGACCCACCTCGACTAATAGCAGCCTATTTTCCGGTTGCTGTCTTGGACTTCTTGTGTTTCTCCAGTCGGTAATCTACGCCTGAAAGAGCCGAATCAAGCTGTTGAAAATAATAATGCATGTAACTCCTACTAAATGTATTGAGTGCCTTTTTTTCTTTCTTTTGTCCGCTCACGCGTTTGTATGTGTGCACGCGCGCGCGCGTTTCTGTGGTGAATCATTTATAGTGAAAAGAGTAAAGAAGTAAGCCCCATTGTTAACATGTGGACGATCAGAACTCACACTGACATACATGATTTTTCAATACACAAAAGTGTATTCCCTTCACAAAACGTGATGAAAAGAGTGGGGTAAAATCTAGCGCCCGACGTGATATTTTATGTGATAAGTAGTAACATGATTGAAAGAGCTCAAGACAGCACGACCAATGAGATTCGAACCGGTTCCGACTTTAATATAAAATGTTCCTTTCTTTAAAGTCTCGGATACTCCGTAGATCCGATTCTAAATGAGAACTATATGACAAATCTTTTATACTAAAAGGGAAAAATCTACATTTGTGACGTGAAAATTGATGGAAAGTGATATCACTGAGTACCAAATATCTCATTTTATTTCTTATTACCAGTCAGCATTTATCCATGAAGATAAGTCGTGTTATATTATGCAGTCTGCTTCTCGAGGTTGTGTGGTTAATAAATTATAGGTTATTGAGTGATTAATAGATTATACCAACTTTTAGTTCCAACACATATGCAGTATCCACGACAAAGTCGTTGTATTTAAAATCTCAACTAGATAATTCATTTCATCATCTGTGGCAGCAAATCTGCAAACTCTGGTAAAAGAATACCAAGCCAATGACAACTTAATACATGCACGGACAATAAATTTTAAATTGTCTTTGAGGTAGTCTTCTATCATTTGATCCTCCAGCATACGACAGAGTTCTATAGGATTGCTAAGATTTCCTAGCTTTGGTTTCTTTATTACTTTACTATTTATTCTCTCTACAGCTTTTAGCAGATATTGTACAGTACCTCATCAACGGTTTGTAAATTCTGAACACTGCGAACTCCTCTAACGTGAAGTAACAATAGTCTGATATAGAATTTTTCAATATATATGACCGTCTCAGCTCCTCTCTGACATGATTTCTGGAGTTTTTTGTTTTTTTTTAAATTCGAGCTTCCGATAAGTTTATTTCATTAAAATGAACTCTCTTCCTTTCATGGCTAAAGTCGTACATTTTGATATACCAAACTTCGTCCTGATACCAGAGCAACACACATTTACTGGATAAACAAGTGAATTGATCTTTTCTCCATACTTAGCAAATATTTTAAAGTCATTCATGATAAACTCATGGTTTAAAAAAGGTGCATTTCTTCCTACTTTATAGCCTGTATTGATCTTTCTAAATGACATTGAGATAGGTTTTGGTGGGATAACAAATAACAAAGAGGATAAGGAAAAAGAAACTGAAAATACCTCTTTTAACGACTATGCTTCCCAGTGATTCCATGTCTACTCCCAAGTTCGCTTTCCCGTGCGTTATATTAACACTGAAGATGAAGAGATTTTCAGTTATGCCAAACATTCTGATTGACACCACAATCCAAGAATAGAGCACCATTTTGTAGACCATTTTGAAGTTGATCCACTGTAATATCTACAAATAAGTGTATCATTCCTTTCAGTCATTTGTTATCAATGATGAAGTGATCTTTAGTGCTTTTCAATGTTTCCTGCACTACTATTCAATAGATAGTAATATTTTTCAGCGTCAAATGAATGTATGTTTTCTCAAGTAAAGAATGCTTGTTAGTAACTTGCACAACAAATTGAGGCATGCGGCTGATCGATTATTTTCTATGCTTTTTCCCTCGTTGAATTTTCTTTATCAAAGTTGTTTGCGGCTCAACCATCCACTCTAGTAAACTTCCTTGTAATACACATTCGTTATAGATTTAACCGTATAAGGATTTCAGATATTCAAATATTCTATCTCATTTGTCCCTGGGGATTTCTAGTTTGGTAGTATCTTTACATTGCCTCCAGTTATAAAGATTGTTTCTTGTTTCTCTTTATTGTCTAATTGTTTTAACGTTTTGATCCATTCTACATTTTCATTATAATTTATCGGACATACCTAAACTCCTACCCAAATCTATTGCTTCTACCGCATTTGGCATTAATATTTCCTCGAATGTTATGGTCAGTCTGCTTCTCATTTGATGCAAAATGTGATATACTCAAAGTGAGTTGTTCTCTCAGTGTATTTTTTTTTATACAACATAACAATATTGTTTATAAACAATCACCCATAGTGCCCCAAAATAAAATTTCCTCTGTATAGCCATTTTAGGTTTCTTAACGTCTTGCCCCTTTAACTAGTAATTAACATCATGATTTAAAGTCTACCCCTACCCTATCTCTTTTTATAGACAGTTACTTATACCCAACTGACTACTCCTAGTGTCTTATTTCCTACCTGAGGAAAAGGGATACGTGTGATAATATTTATGACACAGTCTTCTACTCTTAGATTTAGTAGTTGGTAAAGAGATAAATTAATTAGAAATGAATTACAATCCCTTACAACACTATGACCCTACTAGACTTCATTCGATTCTTGGAAGTGTAGTCTATTCTTAGCTACAGTAGCGACAGCATGAATTGCTTCCATCTTCTTGCTCTGTTAAAATATTTGAGAAAAATTATATTAATGTGTCCTACTTGTTAAAATTCTATCTATTTATTTGTGCAGCTGAAGATGGCACTGAATTTATATTGATGTAATGTTTGCATTGTTCAATTAAATGGAGTCGCTTGAAACGGTCGTACTGCATCACTACTTCATATCCTGTTGCTTATTTTGATTTTATTCACCTTACTACAAGCTGTGCGTATACTACCGGACTGGCTTGGTGCTTCAACTTAAGTACCTTATTCAACTGAATCTCAATTATTTCTTATACATATACATATATATATATATATATATA
>NC_068986.1:90631106-90636487 GCF_001194135.2 Octopus bimaculoides | reverse complement strand
GAGAGAGAGAGAGAGAGAGAGAGAGAGAGAGAGAGAGAGAGAGAGTGAAAGAGAGAGAAAGAGAGAGAAAGAGAGAGAGAGGAAGAGGGAGAGAAGGAAGGGAGGAGATAGATACATACATACATATATATATTGAGTTTCAGATAGCAATGGTGTCTTACTCATATAGACCGTGATACAACGTGTTTGCAGCACAAATAGCAAGATTGGGGAAAATAACTAACAAAAGGGAATTACTATCAGAGGCTATTAAGAATCTAATTAGGCTTATGTTTAAGCAGGGTTTTAATGCTAAAAGACAAAGGAAACAACTGCCTTGGATGTTGAAATCACGATAATATCTGGAATGGTGAAATTCCTCGTTTCTGTTAAATTAAATTGGATCTCATTCTGTAATTAAGTCTTTGTTGTGAATATCTAGTGGCATATTTTCAAGTGTGTGTTTTTGTTTAAGTGTACTTTACAGAGATTATTCAGCTTCTTCACCTGTGGAAACTTTTTCTGGTTGGCCTCTGATTGTTTTCTAAACTCTCCTCTACAATTCCTATTCTTGTGTCTACATCCCAGACGGCCGTTATGTCAAACTCCAAATTTTTATATTTGAAAATATTTTGAATTTCCTTTACGTTATTGTCAGTTAGACCGGCCTCATCGTTTAATTTACAACTCCTGGATCTTATCTCATTGTAATTATGTTTGGTTAGTTGGTTCTTATTTCCTTGTTTATAATGTATCGATAAACCTCAGGAAATTACCCAGTTTTCATATTCTACCACAGTTTTTGAGATATGATTTTACCATTTTTCTACAACAACGTAAATAACTACTACACCAACAACAGAAGTAAAATAAACGGCGGCGTCTACAATAGCAATGACACCAACAATAATGACGGTAATAAAAACAGCGGCAATTATTCCTCAATTCCCAGCTTCGAAGCAATACAGAAAGAAAATTATAAGTAAACAGAGTTCATCCCCAAACCCGCTGACATAGTAGATCTTGCTTAGGTAAGGTATAAATTCAGTCTGAAGACAAAGACAGATTTCTAGTACAAACGATACCTGAAGTATGGTGCAGAACTTGTGATGAATTTTTACGAATCCCTAGAATAAGATGCTCGAGGGACAACCTTGGCATTTCCAAGACAAACAGTCCTATTTGCCCTGATCATCCACAGTTAACAAGATAGCTTTTTCTACCTATTTTTGCTGGCCAAAATGTTACACCCAGGAGTGGGCTTTATAAATGCACTTGCCCTGGCGTCGACGTGGAAACAGAATCATGAAAAAGGATATGAGATCACTAAGGTTAGATTTGGTAGCCGTCAATGAGATCAGGATTTCGGAGACGAATTCGCCCACCGTCTTTCTAACTGACAACGAGGCTTAAACCTCTTCTCATCAATATAATTCGAAAGGTGTAACAGGATTATTTTAGAAATGACTTACTTTTGCACTAATCACCAGTTTTCTAGACTCGGATGTTACACGGGGTTTCTGAGTGTGAATGGCAGTAAGTGTAATGTGAATGGCAGTAAGTGTAATGTGAATGGCAGTAAGTGGTCGCCATTTATTATACATGTGGTAGTCTACCGGAATTGTCCAGATATCTAGAGACAATGGTAGAAACATGTGGCCTGTTTATGTTAGAGAACGACTAGAATGGCATTATAAACAGACATAAATTCAGTTAGTTTTCTTGAGGCAACATTTTAAGTTATGTGTTATTAATGTTTACATTCTTTACAATACTAACCGCCTACACTTTTTTCTGCAAAATAGGGGTAGTTTATCCTGTCCAGGCTATATTATTTGCATTATCCTGCGTTTGAGAATTTAAAAATCACTTCTTTAACTTTCTAAGACATCTCAACGCTTCTAAAAGCAAACTTCGTTTGTTTGTTTACGTTTGTCGTAATTTGAATTTAACATATGGAATATTATAAATTTGAATTTGATTATTGATATGTTACACGTGGACTATCCCAAGAAATTGTATGGAAAAAGTTAAAATTAATTTATCGTATTAAAAAAAGGTAAACACATTGTCACTATTTTTTTTCCTCCTATTTCAAATTCAAATGCACAATACTTTGTACCCATCGACTCAAAACGAACATTTTTATTTATGCATATATTTTGTTAGCTTATTGAGCAAAAACATTGGGTTATACATGTTAAGATAGCATCAACGTGGATAAAAACAGCATCAACTTGAAAATAACCATAGGCAGGGAATGACTGGATGGCTACAGTTCGCCAACTGACTATATGTTGTTGTTGCTACCCCTGGATTTTATAGTAAATCAAAAGAGACCTCTCTTCATAAAGTTTTAGCTTGCAAAGATGCTGATATAGATGATGATTCGTTCGACGGATTTTTAATAAGTTTTAATTTCAATATATTTATATCGCATGCGGTTTAATCTGACCACAATAAGTTCGAAAATTTTTACAAAGAGATCGTATTTGTAGTCTAGTTGTATCACTAATTTCAACCATCTTGATATTTTATTAATACCGGCAAGATTAAATCGAATTTTCATTCAACATTCAGGCATGCTGTGAGTGATGGTTCTTTGCCACGTTGAGAAAACATGGTCCACCATACAAACTGCAAAATAATAATAAAAAATTTAAATTGTTCGTTGGAGGATAGAATACGAATCATAAATGTTTTATAATCTCATAAAATCTTTTATTATATAAGGAATAAATTAAACGCTTGAAATCACAAGGTATTGTTTGTTTTATACGAGAAAATTTCATGTTTTCAGAGAAATGCAACGATTGAGTAAATAACTCAGTGAAGTAGAAGCCCGTCAAATTCATGACGGTGCTGTAAAAAGTATTCGTCGAGGTACGTTACAAAAGCTTAACATAATCGAATTTGAAGCTCGTGAGTAAGAATTCGTGTGGAAGGTCAAAACAGTTTAATATATATATATATATGTATATATATATATATATATATATATATATATATATTGTTTTGCTTTAGAATTGTATTAGGGTAGCAAGAATATTAGTTGCTGTGCATGATAGAGTTTAGAGCATTTGGAAACATTCCTCAGTGTTGGTGTTTTTATTATTGCCAATATAATCTAGGTGATATATCTTTTATCATTTAAACTACGAAAATAATTTGAAAAGATGTGGTGATTTCTAGGTGTATGTGAAGGAATGCGGATTTAAGTTAATGCGAGGGGTTTTTCAGGAAGTGCTTTGTGAATCCTATCGTCCATATATCTTTGGCGAATACTTCAGCACAGCATGTATTGCGTTCTTTCTTGGCATCGCTTTTAGAGGATAATGTTCCCTAATTAGGCAATTATTCGTCGAACCATTCAGACATTTTGATATGTCCAGCAGGCAACTATCGCACCATTATTTGTTCTTAAACATTGCATCTCTCTGAACAAAATATATTTCGTGAATGGTCATAAATCCCACAAGGTATCTGAAGTACGAGAGATTAAATCAAACTCTTCAGAGAGGTAAGTAAATACCACAAAATATTTGTGTTCGATTCTCCGTCACTAATATTGCTATTCACTGCAAATACACACCCGTTACCAGTTTGCTTATTGATCACTGCAAACAGATTTGGTATGTCTACACCTCTATGTCCACAGCGAGAAATTTTCTCTATGACAAAATACACTGAATGGCTTTTTTACTGGTTCGAATATGCCTTAAACATATTTGAGCTGGTAACAAGTTTGTGCGCTGCATATATATATATATATATATATACATATATTACATGGAAAAATGCGAGTATGAAAAGTAATATTCTTAAGATTATAAACCTGGAAAAGTACAGGACAAGTTTATAACAGGTTTATAATCTTAAGAATATTACTTTTCATGCTCGCATTTTTCCATGTAATCCATGATTTTTCTAGGCATTGCTGTTATAAGAAAATTAATAATGTGTCAATTAATAATTTAAGATTTTAACTTATAAAATACTGAAATAATATTTCAATTTTTCCATGTAAGTGATGATAATATCTCAATTCTTTTAATGTTTAATTTAAATATATGTCGTGATTGAATTATTTGATATTACCCATCCACACCAAATTAATGGCGGGGAATTTTACCACCTTGCTGGTTGCACCATGGCTCACCAAAAGTTACAAACAACAAAACCCCAAAGTCATCAGTTACCAGGCTCACCTTAAGTATCCTAGATTTTGAGTTAGGGATAATAGCACTGATACATTAATAGCATTGAAGCATATAACACATTAATACACCAGCCTGATTAAATAATTAACTAAAAAGAAAAGGAAAGCAACTAAAAGGAAAAGCAAAAATGAAAAGCAGAAACAAGTTAATTAAAGCTGAAAGAGAAAATTAATAATAAAAGTTAAACTTAACCTAATTCAACAACATATTAAAAATAGCTTTATTAGATACTTAATTTTAAAAAATAAAATTTATGAAAGGGAAAGTCGACCTCGGTGGAATTTGAACTCAGAAAGAAAAGACACACGAAATACCACTAATAATTTCTCTCGGGACGATAAAGCTACTGCCAACTCGTCGCGTTATAATGTAAACATTCATTTTAGAAATATATTCTTATCTTAACATATTGGGGCGTTACTTCTTACTTCCTTACTTACTGACAATAAATTTCATGACATTTAACCTCATACGTTTTTTTCTACTAATTTTTGTTCAGTGCAACTAACGATTCTGAATTCCTCATGCATTTTCTATCATTTAAGCCTAAGAAAAGTATACTTTTAAAATAAAGAAAATTACGTTAATTGAAGATGAGTAGGTGCCTTACTACCCACCTTTAGACCTGATATATTTTGATGTAACTTTTTTCTACTGAATCAAATCTCAAACTATTTATGTCAAAGTGTAGCTGAGGAAATGTCCTCTTTAAAACTGTTAACAGTTTGCAATTTAGTTGAGAACTGAATCTATACTATAAAAGGCAAATCTACTCTGTGTGTGTGTATGTTTAAAACTAATACATTTACACAATTCCAAATTTCTTCGATTAAACAATCGCAATTAATATTCTAAATACAATAAGTTAGGTCACTGCGTCATTTTTTCACTCCAAAAATTTCCTAATAATGAATAAAATCCGTAAAACTACGGAGGTAAACATTTTCTCTCTAATAAAATCTAATTTCCTCTTTCTAATACAAATCCTTTCAACTACTACTTCCTCTTATGAAGCTTTACGAAAAATCCAACGACAAATACAAAAAGAAAGGAAGGAGAAAAAGAAAACTATCAAAATTGAAACAATCACATTTCGATACTGTGATGACAGATACTAAAACTACATACAGAATTACTTTGCCCCTCTAAAATTAACTATTTCTATTCCTCTTACACATCGTT
>NC_068986.1:90625884-90626952 GCF_001194135.2 Octopus bimaculoides | reverse complement strand
GTGGGGGTAGTAGCGGGGTATGTGGGAGTAGAATGTGGAATGTATAGGGATGGTAGAGTTGGGATGTGTAGGCGTGGGGTAACGATGGAGGGGTACGATGAAGGTAGAGGGTGGAAGGGAGAAGGTGAGTAGATGTGAAGAGTGGAAGCAGGTGTTAGAGCAAGAGAGGGCAGGTGGGTGGGAGTGAAGAGAGGAAGTAGGTGTGAGAGGAAGTAGGTGTGAGAGGAAGTAGGTGTGAGAGGAAGTAGGTGTGAGAGGAAGAGAGGAGATGGGGGAGTTAGATGAAGAGGGGAGGGAAGTTGAGCCCATGTGGCACAAAAGAGCGAAGAGAGAAGATTAATTCCTGTCCACGGTGAAGACGAGAGTCTGGATGGCCCCTGTGCAAGGACAATCCGAAAACAGACAGATGTTGTGAAGAATAACCGGTAGAGCAGAAATGGCGCGAGACTGGAGTAGCGTTGTCGAGTCTGATGTCTCGGAAGTGTTCCGCGAACCGGTCAGCCAAGCGGTATCCCGTTTGACCGATGTACAGAGAAGGACAGAGAGAGCAGGAGATGCAGTAAATGACGTTGCTAGAAGTGCAGGTGAAGGGGTCAGTGATATGATAGGGTCGATGATGGGTGCCTGTGAGGATATATGTATGTACATATATATGTATGTATATATATAAGTATATCTATATTTATGTACATATATATATGTATATATAGTATGTATATGTATATATATATATATATATAAAGTGTAGTATATTGCCACTTAAGTGTGGCTGACCCCTAGGGGTGGATGTTACTGTTGCTTTTAGCCCCAGGAGGACATCTCCTCCAGCTGGCTTATCGACACACGACTGTGTCCTGTTTGCCAAGGGAGTTATCCCTCTCACCACGACCAGCAGCACGAACGTATCCGGATTTCAGGGTTATTTCCCTTCGTCGGCGTTCGACAGCTGATGACCTTGGTGAGAGAGAAAAACCTGGCAAATCTTATATCTTCTTTTCCAGTGACATTCTTCACTGATATTGAAAAGGTGAAAACAAGCAATGTTAATTCTCTAAATGAAGTATTAAC
>NC_068986.1:90619716-90624973 GCF_001194135.2 Octopus bimaculoides | reverse complement strand
ATATATATATATATATATATATATATACCTGTTTGCTGACATACAAACACATGCATGTATGCACTTTCCCCGATCTCCCTTATTCTTTTAGTCTTTTAGTAGTTTCAGTTATAGATTTGCGGTCATGCTGGAGCATCACCGTTAGTTTTGCTACACTTCTATTACTTTGGAATCTTTAACATGTGGTATTTGATGAATAAGGGAGTTTGATATTGTTGCCCCCATTTGCATTTTCTGCCGCGATGTAGGTTCATCTGGAACTCCTGACAGAAGGAGGCCATGTTTTGTTTTGAAGATGCCTACATCCACACTATGTAAGTCCCTCAGTCTTTTGGGGGAAGATAAGGAAGAGCTGTAGACTCTTGAAACCTAAACTGTTGCAGTATCTGGTCCTATATTTTTATGGAGATGTTGGGATCTTTGTCACTGTGTAGTGGTTCCCCGTTCTGCTGTTTGTGTAACTTTCAATGCCAAAGTTTTGTACAAGTCCCTCTAGGATTTTCCAGATGTATGTCGTTTCATATCTTTCCTGCCTTCGTTCTAGGCCGTAGAGTCTTAACTTCTTCAACCTTTCTCAATAGCTAACCTGTCACATTAAGATGATCTTCTTTGTAAAGCGTCGTTGCATTGCTTCGAGTCCCACTGCTAATTTTACACTGTGTGGTGACCATAGTTGGGAGCAGTAGTCTAAGCGGTTGGGGACAAATGTCCTCCAGAGGACCGTCATTGTTTCCCGTTCTCTCGTTCTGAAAGCTCTACAGATCCAACTTAGTAATATGCACCTGAAAAGATGCATCATATTCGTGTCAATTCCCAGGTTGCACACTGATTTTGATTCAGGGGTTGCAATCCCTCCTAGGCCAGTGTATCCTGTCTACATTTCATTCAGCTCCGTGTGCTGATAGCGCAGGTCTTGGAATATACTAGTATTAAACTGCATATTATTGTCCTCAGCCCACCATTCACTATTTGTGTTTCCTTGGAAGTAGCTCCATTTGCCACTTACCAGGCTTTTATCTTTTAAAAAGTCGTGTAGCCACTCTTCAATTTTTCTGATTTTGCCGAAATTACGCAACTTGAGGCATGTTCGATTTTATCAAAGGCTTTTCCTTGGGAATTTACCACTTGCAAGAAAGTTCTGAAAAAGAAGCTGTAGCAGGGGCCTGTTTGCATTATTTGAGAAGGATTGCTGGGAATCTATCAGGGCCAGTAACTAAATTTGCGTCTGTCTCATCTTGGGTCAGTATTACATTTTTGGTGTTGATGTAATCAATTTTTGCTGTCTTCCTGGCTACAGATGTAGTGGCAAAGAACTCTACTGATTTGTTCCCTTGCCTGTATCCTAACGGGGTAGAGAAAACACTTTTGAACTGTTCGTTCAGTATTTCACTTTTATCCTCCTTGGGCTTCCTGTGAGGGAGCCATCCTTTTGGAGAAGGGGCCCTATCTTGTAATATACTGAGGTCATTTTTTGGCAAAATTAAAGAAAGCTTTAGGGATTGACTTCTTTTTCAGATCTCTTTTCCTCATGGGATCGTTACAAACTTTTATTAGTGTTGTTGACGGCATTTTTACAGCTTTTCAGATATTTCTTTAGGCGATTTGCACCAAATATTATAATGTGCATTGAGGAACAATTAGTTCCAAAATACAACCTAGTCCAAAAGTGAACACCATAAGCATCTCTTTTAAAATTAACATAACAGAAATACAACTACAAAATAGGCGTATATTATAAGACAATCTCATAATACAATAAGACAAATAGCAAAAACAAAGGTAAAATTAAAAGTAAATCCACAGATCATTTCAAAGATTTCACCATATAAAAGCTAACAGACATTAAAATATGCATTTATAAAATAAACAAGAATTAAATAAAAGAAATAAAATGAAAAATGAAAAATGAGAAAGAAAATTAAAGTGGAAAAATTATTTAATCATGATTAATTTCAATCCTTGTGAAGATACATCGTTTCGTTTACTTTTGATTTCAGATTTATTATTTAAGGGAAATAATTAAACAGGATTTTCGGGTTTTGTGCATTTTTACATATACATGCTAACATATCTTTCATCTTTTATCTTTTATCCGTTACTTATTTCAATCGTTAAACTACGGCCATGCAGGGTCACCGCTTTAAAGAATTTTAGTGAAGCGAATCGACTCCAGTACTTATTTTTTATCATTTAAAGCTTCGTATATATTCTATCGGTCAGTTTTACCGAACCACTAATTTACAGGGGCGTAAACAAACCAACGCCTGTTTTCAGGCACAAAGGCACACATATATGTGTGTGTATGTATATATATACATTCAGTGAAGCTTTATATAGCGCTGTACGGTTGTCGATCATAAGATCTAAAAAAAAGCACAGTAGGATATGTGTATCACAGTATGTCAAATTTAACTTTCAATGTATAAAAAGTTGATCTTCAAATTGAAAGAAAACTAGAGTATGGAGAGCAAAACCGATTGCAGATTTGAAATTAGCACAATAAAAGACAGTTAGAATCAGTAAAAAAATCTCATGCAACAGAAAATTTTAAAAAATTTTTGTCCAATGTTAATAATAAAGCAAATAAAGCAAATGTTATTAATAAAGATTAAATAAAAACTAAATGCTAAAACTAAGAATAGCAATACTAATGATAAAATCATAAGAATCATATATATCTCATTTGCAAAAAATTAGATGCTAATACTTAAAAGAAAATATAAAGTTGAATTATTAACTTTCAGTCGCAGATCATGTTAAGAGAGAACGATCCCATTCACTAGATATCTCCTGTAAATAGAACAAATACTACTTGTTGAACTGGAGTTCGCGGAGGAAGATATGATTTCTAAGTAGAAGTGACCACCATTAGTTAATGACGAAAATAAAAAAGGAAATAGAAGGAAGTTCAAAACTTTGTGAGTGGATTTGGTAGAGAGAAACTGAAAGAAGCTCATCATATAAATATATGTATATACATACATACACATGTGTGTGTGTGTGTGTGTGTATGAATGTATCTATGTTGGTAGGTAGGCAGGTAGGTTGTTTTGTTTTTCGGTAGGCAGGCAAGCAGGTAGGTGCATGAGCTGTCGTGACAACTTAATAGTTTAAAGGGATTACTTATGAATATTCTTTTCTATTCTATTCTAGGCACAAGGCCCGAAATTTTGTGGGAGGGGACCAATCAATTAGTTCCAGTATGCAACTGGTACTTAATTTATCGACCCCGTAAGGATGAAAGGCAAAGTTGACCTCGGTGGAATTTGAACTCAGAACGTAAAGACAGACGAAATACCGCAAAGTATTTCGCCCGACGTGCTAACGTTTCTGCCAGCTCGCCGCTTTATTACTTATGAATATTAACAACATGAACCCTAGAATGAGTGCTAACATTGTAGTGAGAAAAATAATCTCAGTTAAGAGCTTATATTTCCTCAAGTGAAATATTTTGCTTACAGCATAAAATTTAGAATATAAACTTTAAGTAAAAGATATTTTTGTTCTTACTTACGGATTTCCCGAATCTTGATCGTTTTCCTACGACAAGTTATTTTCTTACAGTCATACATTGATCTAAATATACCACTCCCACCACAAATGCATTTTCCGTCTAAGGGACATCCGTTACATTCTGCAACAGAAATATAGTTATAAAGAAAATAGTGAGACTCTATTTTTTTTGTTTGAGGGGTTGAGCTGGTGTCTGTATTTAGTGTATGTTTCTTTTACTTGAGATTTCAATAATTCTAGTTTAGTCGAATATTAAATTAAACATTGAATTTTAGTAAATAATGTCCAGGCAGTAACGAAGAAAATTGTTTGGAGGGATATAATACGTGACTGCAATATCGAAAAAAATTATATATAAAACTGTGTAGAATTTCAAACAAGAAAAAAGGAGCTGAAAATTAGTATAGAACTGAATATAGAACATAGAACTATGAGGAATAATTTTTGCAGATACAATTTACGAACATAAATTGATACGACACTGTTTTATATTTGGTTAACGACCTATTGACGATCTTTTCGTTTTGTAAGGTGTGCATAATAGGTCTGGAAGAAATGTTGGCACTCTGTCGCTTACGACGTCGAGGGTTCCAGTTGATCCGATCAACGGAACAGCCTGCTCGTGAAATTAACGTGCAAGTGGCTGAGCACTCCACAGACACGTGTACCCTTAACGTAGTTCTCGGGGATATTCAGCGAGACACAGTGTGACAAGGCTGACCCTTTGAATTACAGGCACAACAGAAACAGGAAGTAAGAGAAAGTTGTGGTGAAAGAGTACAGCAGGGTTCGCCACCATCCCCTGCCGGAGCCTCGTGGAGCTTTAGGTGTTTTCGCTCTATAAACACTCACAACGCCCGGTCTGGGAATCGGAACCGCGATCCTATGACCGCGAGTCCGCTGCCCTAACCACTGGGCCATTGCGCCTCCACTCGGTCTGGAAGAAAATACAGAGGACTAAACGTAAAAATGAATCGGTGTCTTTGCGAAGATCGTATCTAACTTTTGAGTAATTTTCTTTTCAATGCAGTCAAGCATGTCAGGATGCGAGTCTATATATAGGTACATAATTATGTTTTGTTAGGGCAAAAGAAGTCTGCTGAAATTTGAATTATTTCTTTTATTGAATCAACGTTTTTTCGACCTCTTTAAAATTCAGTGCCATATCTGCAGACTTTTAAATATCAGAGTGGAATGTGAAGAAGCTAGAGTTTATGTCTTCATTCTTCTGTCATATAAAATCAGCAATGTTCAGTGTTTCGGATAAAATTTAATTGTCTAAGAATATTGAAACATACCTGAATTCACAACAATGGGAAGGACTAATAAAAACAAAACTTTCGAAAATGCATGCATCTGTAAGTAAAATAAAATATACACATGTTAAATATCTCACTTTTAATTGATCATTCAGAAGAGTAGATTTGCAGTACGCTTGACCCTTTCTAAGAGATCCTTAATTGGTGGAATAAAGTTATTTCCAGAAAAATACCTAGTCTGGAAGCTATTTTAAAAATATTATTGATAAACCTTTCGATTCAGAAACTTGGCACTTTTCGTGTATAACTATTCCTTTTTCTATACATATACATACATACATATCCTCTTTCTTTCCTTTCCTTTCCTGAGCGTCCAATAACACTGTACTTATTCCACGTCCTCGCGTTGTTTTTTCGTGCTTTCTTTCGTGTTTTTTCTTGTTTGTTCATGTTTAAATTGACTATATATATATATATATATATAT
>NC_068986.1:90610717-90619410 GCF_001194135.2 Octopus bimaculoides | reverse complement strand
GCCCTTAACAAAGTTCATAAGAAGATTCAGTATGACACAGAATGTGATAAGGCTTCTCTCTTTGAAATACACGTACTACTCATTTTCGCTAGCTGAATGGACTGGAGAAACGTGAAATGAAGTGTTTTGCTCAAGGACACAACACGCGTATGAGAATCGAAATCACAACCCTAAGATTGTGAGCCGAATATCCTAACCACCAAGCCACGCGCCTTTACACACACACACACACACACACACACACACATATATATATATATATATGTATGTATGTATATACACATATATACATATATATATATATACATATATATATATATACATATATATATATACATATATATATACATATAGACACATATAAACACATATATGTATGTGTGTTTGTATACATACTCTTTTCAGAGTGTCAAGTGATCATTCATCAGTGATTAGTAAAGAAATTTTATAAATTCTGAGTAGATACAAGCTTTTTGGATACCAATTCAACGAATAAGCATTTAAAGCTGATTAGATGCAAGTGGGGATTGACAGCAACGGAGATATATATAAAAATTATTGCTAAAGGAATTTCTGTGTGAGTAAACCTTTGTTTTGAAGTTGTTTTCTGGGACCCCTGTATAAGTTTTGTATGTAGAGGTGCTGCGAATATATACCTTAGTTATACAATGCTTTGATAAGGTAATTGCCATTCAAAGGGCAGCTTCCGGTGTCTTTGAATTACACTTAGGTACATCAGCAATACCCTTAAAATTGTTGACACAGGAGGCGAAGTTTCTGCTAAAAGAATAGCTAAACCTTTGTGTGCTTCTGTTGTGATATTTATGGTCATTTGGAAAATAGATATTAAATTAAAAAATTTCTCTACCTACATTGATTCTAACACCTATGCTAAATATTGGATTATACCACAAAACCTTTCTAGTTCTAGTTCTACGAAATCTCGGATTGCTTCCATAGGGGTTCTTCTCTGAGAATCCATTATTGTCTAATACGTCATTGAAAGAGAGACACAGATAGAGAGACAGATAGATGGATAGACAGACAGAGAAAATATATATACACATGGGTGTGCGTGTGAATGTGTAGATCCGTGCGCGCTCGACGCGTGTGTGCGTGTGTGCGTGTGTGCGTGTGTGTGTGCGTGTATGTGAATGTGTGTGTGTGTGTGTGTGTGTGTATGTGTGTGTGTGTGTGCGTGTGTGTGTGTGTGTGTGTGTGTGTGTGTGTGTGTGTGTGTGTGTGTGTGTGTGTGTGTGTTAGTATATCTCTGCCCTCAACTGACGGCAAATATAATTATCGTACTCTAATGTAATGTATTAGAAATGATACAGAACTGTAATTAAAATATGAAAAAATAATGTATACTCCACCTTTTAACCCTAATTTAATCAAACCTGAAATTGAGAAATATCGGGACGGAGCCAGAGAGATGAAGTGATTGTAGAAGTGGAAGACGAAGGTGACAGTTGTCTCTATGGTTATTGGTGCAATTGGCACAACACCCAAACTGCTACTTAAAAGGATGAAGGATACGTAATGAGACACGTATTGTTGACAGAAAGTACCATTTTTAATTCTGCAAAAATCCTGAAAAAGATTCTAGAGAATTGAAAAGAATTATAAGCATCAAACCTCTACACAACATCACTGCTAACTAAAGTAGTATGTAATAACTTTCTAAATAATAATAATAATGATATCTATTTATCTAGGTCGTTCCATATGACACCCCAAGACTGTTTTTACACATTTCCCCCATTCATCTCGATTTTCCATAATGGTCCTCAGCTCCTGTACCCCTTACATACCAGTATCCTCCAGTAACTTGTCGATATAGGTCGTCTTCCTCCTTCCTCTCTTGGTTCTTCCTTCTGTTGGTTGCCAGAGCACTAGCTTCTTAGCAATTTCATTGGTATGTCTGATGCAGTGTCCAGCTAGCCTCATTCTTCTATGCTGTATTTTCAATGTTACTTTTGTTAGCCCCTGGTATAAATCAACGTTTGTTGTATGACTCTTCCAGGAGATATTGAGTGCCGTTCTAAGCATCCTCATACAACAACCGTCCAACTGCTTCTTCAATACTTTAGTGAGCGTCCATGTTTTAGCCCTGTAAAGAAGAACAGACTCCACTGTTGCCAGAAACAACCCCACTTTCAATTTCCTTGCTAACTTTGAACTCCATACCTTTCTCAATTCATGGCATGCGCCCCAGGCAAGAGCTTTCCTTGCTACGATGTCTTTTTCAGTACTTTGTGTCCACGCACCAAGGTATTTCAAATTTTCAACTACCTTCAGCAACTTGCCGTCTCTTACTTTCACTGACACAGGCATTTCGTGGTTGAATACTTGCAGCTCTCTTTTCTTTGCATTACAGTACAATCTTATCTTCCCCGATTCCTGCTCTAACGATTCTGCGAGCTCGGTGTCTTAATAAAAATAATAATTATTGTTATAAGTATTATTTGGGAGGTGAGGATGAGTCGATTACATCGAAGCCAGCGCTCAACTAGTACTTATTTCAGCGACCCCGAAAGGATGAAAGGCAAAGTCGACCTTGACGAAATTTGAACTCAGAACGTAAAGACGAGCGAAATACCGCTAAGCATCTTGCCCAACGTGCTAGCAATCCTGCCAGCTCGTCGCCTTACTTTCATGTAAAATATTTCTAAATAGAACATAACATTAAAAAATAAATTAAACGCATGTTATAATTGTCAAATGGTATTTATTCAATCATCAGAACCTTCATATTTTCATTTCCACTGTTTGTTTTTTTAAGAAATACATTGTTGCTTGTAATCTTTTCAGAAAACTTTGAGCAGGTAGTGAAATATTTATTATTTATGTTTCCATAAATTATTATTTATGTTTCCATAAAGTTTTAATTACATAAATAATTTAATATGGTTGTCAGAAATTCAATAGTTATCCAGCAGTTCTCTGTAATTTGGTTGACAGAGTAAAATATAAAAGATAAAAATTGAGTATGAGAGATGTCTCTGTCAATTGTCAGTGGCGGGTTCTATTGGCTCGTCGTGTAATTCTTGTGAATTGTCTATGGGACGACTTGAATCGTCCAAGCTCGGCAGTCTGGCTCTATCCTATGTAAAACGTGTCTCGTACCAGGCTTAATATTTATTTCAAATATTGGTACTGGTACAAGGCCAGCAAACGTAGGGAAGGGGTATCAGCTGATTACATCGATCCCAGTGTTCAACTGGTACTTATTTTATCGACCTCGAAAGGGATGAAAGACAAAGTCAACGTAATTTGAACTCAGAACGTAAAGACGGACGTGATGCCGCTAATGATTTTTCCTGGCGTGCTAACAATTCTGCCAGCTTACCGCCTTGTATAGAGCTTAATATTATCAGTTATTAATGTGAGATTGAGTAAAAGTTCAGGGAATTCCATTGTTTCTCTCAGCCCATGGAAATTTCCTGTTGCTAACTGGTTTTTCTAGAAGCCTTCTGAATTTTCAATAGTCATCTGGATTTCTGGGGTTTTTTTTTTTTAATGGAAGAAACAATTCTGAATATTATGATTTATGTATGTGTAAGAAGTAGGTTTTAGTTTCAAATGCATGTTTGAAATTGCGTTCAAAAGGCTAATTACTATCAATACCACTCGAATTTTCTGATAAATCAGGATAAAAATCATGACAAATAGAATTTTTCCAGATTTCCGTAAGAACGGGACATAATTTCAAACCGGCCGAGATGCCAGTACAACGCTAATAAACCAGGACGTATGGTAACCCTGCCTTTCAACGATTTGCATCATAACAAACAATTATTCGTTGTAAAAGGACTTGGAGACATACAATAAGGTGAACATACATCATCTAAAGAAAGATGTTCACAACCGAATCTTCCAAAAAAGTATTGAGAACGAATAAATACATTACCTCTTGGTATTAATACTGCCTCTGTTGCTAATATATATATTAATAAACTCACTGGTTAATCACGACACCAGGACCTGTTCTGGAACTGTTTCTCTACATATCGCTGCCAGAGAGGTGAGTCGCTGCTGTCTCTTACGGTCAAGCGTCCATCATTGACAAAACCAAAGAAGGTCGAAATCAGGTGATTTGGTGGTCTCGGCGCTGGAAGGTGACGGAGATTTATCTCCCTGCTAGCTATATATGCAAGAGTGTATTTTGCACCAAAAGCCAATATGAAAGTTCTCTCATGGTATCTACTGCTGTTAAGTTTGTTTTATCAGAACATCTACGTTTAAGCGGGGATAAATATCACCTCTCGGTATTAATACTACCTCAGTCTCTAATATAGATACACTATCGTTTGGATTCTCACTGTTCTGCATATACCTCATGGATTATTGTCTTTAAGGATTAACTTTATGGATTCTCTTTAGGAACTCCTCTATGACTTAATTTCTATGGATTACTCTTCGCAGATCATACTACTTGACCTCCTTTTTTTCATTGAATTACCCTCCATTTATGGGCAATCTTTTCCTCTTACATTGTTGGTCCCCGCTTTATTACACGATTTGTGATATGCGTATTATTCCATATGGATTACATTATTTGAGCGACACTGTATGGAGGGATATATATTTCCTCTGTGTTGGCCACCTTACGCGGGTCACTTTCTGTAATTATCCTTCTTGGGTTTCCCTATAAATCACTTCCCGTTATTGAACTTCTTCCTTATTGAGTAGACTTCACCATTGGACCACCTCCACATCAAATCATCGTGCCCTATAGTATCAGTTTGTCGAACCACCTTCTTTACTTTCGTTTCATTTTCCCTTCAATAGCTTTTCCTACCTTAGCGGATCACCTTTGGTGAGCCACCTTATTTTACCTTACAATACTTTGCTTTACTCTGTCGGACCACATTATCTTAATTTATTTTACTTTAGTTTATGAGACCACTTTGCAAGGACTTCTTTGCATGGATCATTTTATTACACATACTTTTTTGTTTTCTAACGCTTTGCATTTGCACACGGACTATTTCTCATCAGGCGGTTTTCCACTGGTCAAGCCACTGGCATTCACATCACGGATGATTCCATCTTATTTCCAAAGATGCCATCGTTGTCGTGCTCGTTACTACTATTAATTCATTTATTAACGAATTGGTAATGTTAACTCTCTATTATTGTAATTATGAAAAAGGCAGTGAGCAAGCAGAATCGTTTGCACACCGGGCAAAATGCTTAGCGGCAGTTGGCTCGTCTTTATGTTCTGAGTTCAAATGCCACTGAGGTCGACTTTAATTTTTCAATATTTTCGGCGTCGATGAAATAAGCACCATTTGAAAAGTGGGGTCAGTGTAATCGACTAGTCCCATCCCCCACAAAAATCTCTGGTCTTGTGCCCATAGTAGGAAGGATTAATATTATGATAAAGGCGGTGATCTGGCTGAATCATTGGCACGCCGGACAAATGATTGGTGGCATTTCGTCTGGCTTTACGTTCTGAGCTCAAATTCTGCTGAGGTCGATTTTGGCTTTCATCCTTTCTAGGACAGCAAAATAAGTTGCATTTGAGCATTGGGGTCGATGTAATGGACCTTGTACTTCTGTTACGAAGAACTATTATTATTCTTATTATTGAGTGAGAGAGCAGTGTATACCATCAAAGTGACACTAGGGTAAAATATATAGGAAGACCAGTATACCCATCATGACTACCCGATAAGGGCACACCAGGCACATTCAACACAATCATTTGCATCAATGATAGATTTGTCACTATTTGGATCTCTTTGGTCTTTCTGATTGTTAATTTCTAAATCAGGAGAAGCATTTGGGTGTCTTTGGTCATTCTTATTGTTAACTTGTAGGCCAAGAGACTTTTTAAATTTCTTACTAAGCTTCATGACTGGAGCCTGCTTGGAATCTTCATGCTTCAGTGCAGTTCATAAGAGCACACCACTTGTTGTATTAAGTTATGTTTTAAGGCCTATTATTGTTGATTTGAAGGATTGTTCGAGCTGTATCAGGCCTATTCCACCTATTTTTCTTCGGAGATAAATCCTGTTTACATCTGATTTTGGATAGTGCATTCGGTACCTTATAAAGATTTTACGGGTCTTTCCATTTATATTCTGCATGTCAGTGAGACTCCACTTAATGATACCGCGGTTATTGGTATGGCCAAAAAAATTGATCGCATTAATTCTGTTAGCAGCATTTAATTCTGAGTTTAAGATCATTCTTACCCTTCGGTAGCATTTCTTGCGGATTTTCTCTTTCATTTTAAAGTGCTGAATACCACCACATTCATTGGTTCCCATATATTTGTATATTTCGGATTGGTCTAGGTTTCGAATAGCTGTAGTAGTATCAAATTCAATGTTTTCTGCTTTTATGAACTTCCCTGCCTTGAAAGTAGCTTTTGCACATTTGTCAAGTTGTATTTCATACCTGAATCAGAGTTGAATTCTTTGACAATATTCAAGGGCTCTTCTAATTATTTGTCATTTTTGGTAAACAGTTTTAGATCATCCATATAGAGTAGATGATTAATTTTCTGATTAAAGATCTTATACCTTCTCTTAGCGTTATTCAGTTGCGTGGATAAAGGGAACAGAGCGAGGCAGAATAGTAATGGTGATAATGAGTCACCTTGAAAGATACCACAGGCGATATTGATGTCTGGTGAGGTGGTATATCCTTGTAATATTGTTTAAAATGACGGTGGTTCTCTACGAATCCATGATTACTTTTAAAAAGTTCACAATTGGAGCTAACTTGTAAATTTTCAGGGCCTTGATGATCCATGCATGAAGGACACTGTCAAAAGCCTTCTTGTAATCTAACCAAGCGGTGCTAAGGTTTCTGCGTTTGGATTTGCAATTTTCAATGACCATTTTATCAATTAGCAATTGGTCCTTACATCTATATGAACTCCTTTTACATCCCTTTTGTTCCACTGGGAATAACTTCCTATTGCCCGAGAATTCATATGCTTTATAGGTTATTATAGATGTTAATAGTTTATATGATGGTGAGGCATGCTATAGGTCGGCATTATTATTATCATCATCATCATCATCATCATCATCACCATCATCATCATCATCATTATCTTCATCATTATTATTATTATCATTATTATTATCATTATTATTATTTATATTGTTGCTTTGTTTTTTACACAAGTGTTTTGAAGTCTCAACCAGAGACCTGAAGTGACAGTGTGTTGGACGTTTTGCTGAAGGTGTTATTTATGATTGGCAATAATATATTGTACTGGAAGGAGATCAGAATCTCGTAACTAAGATTCTTTTAACTTTGTAATATTTCAGTTTTGAAAGAGCTTTTAGAGAATCAGGCATTTTCAGGTTGAAATGACAATGTTTTTCTTAGGATGTGGGCAGTATCCTTGAGAACAATTTTTTGTAATTCTGATATTTTGGAGTTACAGGTATCCGACCATAGTGTTTAAAGGTGCCATTTGGTATTATCCCTGAAGCTTCGATGATCACTGATACAGTCGTTGTTCTTAGATGTCACATGTTTGAAACCTATTTTTCAAGGTCCTTGTATTTACTTAACTCTTAGAATGTTTGCAGCGATTGGCAACTCTATGAACAAACCTGTTTTATCAATGTGATTTTTACAACTCTATCTGGTTTATTAGGCTTAATAGTTCGATCAGTTTGAATCCTAAAGCCCCACTATGCATCCACCAGTTCTTGGGAGTTCAGATTTGACCCGCTGCGAATACTCACCAAGTCTATGATTGTAATTATATATGAAAAGATAATCCAAAGATGAGATGGTCGATTGTTTCTATGGTTCCACCACAAAAGCGGTAGTCAGGATCGGCACCATTTTAAAGGATGCTTCCTGGTTTCTGGCGGGCAGAAACTGATCCTGAGCTGCAATTATAAAACTCTCTGTTTCTGATTTAAGTCTAGAGTCAGCCAATCACTGATGGGCCATATTTATATCAACATCAGGATCACTGGCCTTTGTACGGTATTTGCCAGCAAAGCCTTACCTTTTATCTGTTACGCAACTCTGAGATTCTATCTGATTTGGCTTGTGTTTGTACTTGTTTTGCTTCATCAGGAGGTTCTTCTGTTTCCCCTTGTTGTACCTCAGTCACCTTGATCCTCAACTCTTTTACACATTCCTTGGCTTCTTCTGAAACTGAAAACAGTTTCTTAGTACTTTTGTACTTGTAGACAATTTAAGGATCCAGTGATAGATGGCCACTAATTTTAGCGACAGTTGCATTAACATCAGTCTATCTCCTCTATCCTTTCATGTGATGTATAGTCTATTTTTATCTGGTTTAGAAAATAGTGTTTAAAATCGATCTATAAAAAGTTGCCTCATGTTTTTTTTCTTCTCAAGAACAAGAAGAAAAATAAATAGAAAAGAAAAATTTTAAAGTTTACTACGAAGCAGGTCATAAAATTCCCATGGGAATTCCTTAGAAAGATATGTTACTGACCAAAAGCAGCGTCAACAAGGATAATGGCGACGTGAGGAAAAGCAACGACAAAATTCAAAGAAAGTACTCACACGAGCACAAACATACACACACACACCACACACACACACACATATATATATAGATTTATGTATATATATATTTTTACATGTAAATATATACATATACATATATTCACGTATATATGTGTGTATATATATATATATATATATATATATATATATATATATATATATATATATAT
>NC_068986.1:90608706-90610545 GCF_001194135.2 Octopus bimaculoides | reverse complement strand
CAGGAAAACAAAAGACGAAGACAGGTGCATAAGCAACAAACAGGTGTTTTAGTTTTCGAACCCACAAATCAATGCTAGCATGGCATCTTGCGCCTCCCATTGGGCCAAACGTCCACCCATCAATTACAGCCAAATTTAATGACTATATACTTTAACTGTCTAATACTACATATAATATTTGTAAACAAGCCAGAAAAGGCTTTGTAAGTTACGGAGAGAAAGCTACTATGGAAGACTCATAGTATAATAATAACTGTATAATAATATATCATAATACATATTCTCCGATTTGTAGCGATAATTATTAAATACAAACAAATGACCGAAAAATGATAAGCTAGCTCTAGCCAGAATCGAGCCCACAGATCAATGCTAACATGGCTCCTTGCGCATGCGATTAGGCCAAACGCTCACCCATCAATTTCAACCGAACTTAATGAATATATGCTTAAACTGTCTAATACTACATATATTACGGAGAGAAAGCTACTATGGGTTCGATTCCGACTAGAGTTAGCTCATCATTTTTCGGTCATTTGTTTGTATTTAAAAATTGTCGCTTCAATCGGAGAATGTATATTATGATGATATATTATTATACTATGAGTCTTCCATAGTAGCTTTCTATCCGTAACTTACAAAGCCTTTCCGATTTGTTTACGAAAGCCAGAGCTTCCTGCGATCACTACATAAAAAGTATTAAGAAAAAAATGTTGTTTATACTCTTATACATTCAGAGTTCACAAGTTTCCTTATTTAAATTATGAATCATATTCCTTGCGATAATATCGATATGATTACAAAACTTCTTTATAGACGATATTTTCTGTTTGATCGACACTAATTTTCAAAATACTGGAATCCGTTGCTCTACCCATAGCGACGTATAATTGGCCGTGTGTAAACATCGGGATGGGTAAAAAATACACCTACACGATCTTGCCCTATGCATTGTTTGTTGTGGATGTGCGAGGGAAAACTTTAGGATTGCAAAACATCAAGCTAAGACTTACCTCTCACTGTTCCATGCCAATAATGTCTGGATGTTCTGGTACCATGGGTTATTTTGATTGACAAAACTGAGATGTAAACAACAGCCGCTTCGATTAACCGTTTTGAATCCAGCTCGAGACTGACACACTTCAATAACCACTAAATAATCACACATACTATATACTGACACACTTTTTCCATTTTATTTTCGCTATTAACCGTCCTCGCGACCCCCTTTGTACCTACGATAGGGCCACGAACTATATGATGAAAATAAGAGTTATTCGTTCGTTGTCGGTAAATTTTTTATAAAATGCGAAGGTGGTTATCAATTCAAAAATCGATATCCACGTAATAGTCATACTTTCTGATTTTTTAATGCTAAAACCTTCCTCAAGACACTTTTTGTAATCCCGAAAAATACCGTAACCATTGGTCCAGCCGTCTGGCCGTGAAGAGGGAACAGACAAAGAGACGGAGAGACAGAAATAACACTCATTATAGTAAGATAGCAAAGCTGCCCATCTACAATGGGAAATAAAGGGATAGTATCGTAAATCTAAACCCTCTAAATTCACGAACTTTACGGGTGGGAGAATCCAGAGTTAATCCGCGTCGCCGAAATTTTCACACAGAAAAAAAAAAATCAAAGGTGATTTATTAATACAAAACTCAATATCCACTAAATAATCATACTTTATCACATTTTTTTTTTCGCTAAAAACCTTCCTGATTACCTCCTTCGTAATCCCGAAAAAAATCGTGACCATTGGTCCAGCCATTTGACCGTGGAGAGGGAATAGACAGACGGATATAACGCCCATTATAGTAAGATATATATATATA
>NC_068986.1:90606920-90608011 GCF_001194135.2 Octopus bimaculoides | reverse complement strand
TTCTCTCATCCTTTCTCTAATCCTTTTTTCTCTCCTTCACCGTTTTCTTATTTCTTTACTGCCCACAAGGAGCTACACACAGAGGTGACGAACAAGGACAGACAAACGGATTAAGTCGATTAAATCGATCCCAGTGCGTAACTGGTACTTATTTAATCGATGAAAGGCAAAGTCGACCTCGGCGGAATTTGAACTCAGAACGTAGCGGCAGACGAAATACCGCTAAGTATTTCGCCCGGCGTGTTAACGTTTCTGCCAGCTCACCGCCTTCACAGTTTTCTATCTGTCTCTCTCTCTCTCCCTCTTCCTCCTTTACTCTCTCTCTCTCGTTGCTCACACGTGATCATCGTCCATCTTCCATTTCCTCACGTGATCATCTTTCTTTTACTTCAGTCTGTCGCTACAGACCAGAGGCATTCTTGTCTGTCTCCTCTCCATTCTTTTCTCTTATCAAAAAATATCCTTACAGCGTTCGCTACCTTACCTTGCCTGGCCTAATGTTCTCACCCTTTTTGTTTTCGTTTCGTTTTGTTTGTTGCATGTCCTGTTTTTGTTACCAACTTTGACCCTCCGCAAAATCCCAAATTTTATTTTGGTTTGCGGGAGCAACTGTTACCGAAGACATATATTGTCGTGTATTGCTCGAAATGTGGCGTAGATGAACAGCCGACAACTGATGAAGGGCTGTTCTTCATGTTACTTGTCTTGTTTCCATTTGTTTCTCTCGTTGTTCACATACCCAGGTTTGCCTTCGTATTTCATGTTTTCGTATATCGTAATCCATGTCGTTTTCGTATTTCATGTTGTTTACGTTTTGTGACGTCCTGTACCTATATGTGCATATATTAATACATATATATGTAAGTACGTACATATATGTATATATGCATATATATGATTTTTTATTTATATTATCATATCATATGTAAATGTATATATCCTTATACATCCTCATACATATACATACCCTTATGTATACAAACACATACACACAGACGCATATATGTGTGTGTGTTGGTATATAAACTATACGTGCTTGTGCATCTGTGTGCGTATATAAATATATGTGCATTCATATATATATATATATA
>NC_068986.1:90601827-90606187 GCF_001194135.2 Octopus bimaculoides | reverse complement strand
TGTGTGTGTGTGTGTGTGTGTGTGTGTGTGTGTGTGTGTGTGTGTGTGTGTGTGTGTGTGTGTATGGAAGTACCGGTAAGAGGTACACAACGTTAGCATAGTGAAGTTTCAGTTGGAGCCCATCATTTTAACAACCTAATCTTTCTGATTTTCAGTGTTTTTGACCATTTTTTCAAGTTTATATCTTACAAACTCTATCATTACGAATTCAAAACAACGGCATTTAATTATATATTTGTCAGGCTTTCAGAATCGGAACCTCTCGGATTTTTTCGGCATTTTCCCACATTTTACAAGTATCCCACATTTTAAAATACTCACGAGCAGACTTTCTTTAGAATAATACTTTTTAATTCATATTCTTTCAAACGTCTACCCATCCCCGCATCGTATCTTTGGAACACAAGTCACCATTCATTTTCCGTTTTTATTTTTCATCATGTAGTAGTGATCCACGTTTTGAAACACTTGTAATTTGTATTTTTACAGTGAAAAAAGTTGGAAAAGCTATCATGTATAAACTGGAATTTCTCGCTTTTGTTTTTAATTTTAACTTTAAATGAAGAGGTGGAAGTACGAGTTTTGTTGTTTTTTTTTCTCTGGAATGCATATTACATGTGTTTCAAAATGTGGGATGTTTTAACATCTAGAATATACAGAACAACCAAATTTATCTCACAGTTAAATGAATCCTCTTTGCCAAGCAATAAAAGTTTCTTGCTCGTAGCTCAAGAGTTATCATCTGTATGACGACTGGAAGCAGATATCAAAAAATAGTCAGTATTTCGTTTTTGAGCTGTAGATGGAACACCAAAGTCAAGTATGTACATATATGTATACATGCATATATATTTTTTTTTCTATTTATATTATTATATCATATATAAATATATTTATCCTTATACATCCTCATACATATACATACCCTTATGTATAGGCACACACTCAAACGGACGCATATATTGCACAAGCTCTCATTTCCTTTCTGTTTCAACAGCTCTGCATTGAGAATGATAAAGATTTTGAACTATTGTTGTTGCATACGGAGGTTCGATGGATGGTAATGGGAAACTACCTGAAAGTTTCTATTCTTTTATTAAAACAGTTGTTGAATTCTTGCAAGACTCTAATTATGTTCTTTGCGATGAACTAAAAAGCATCAGGCAGGGCTCACAAAGCTCAAATGAATTTGCAGCAGCTGAAATTAATTTGCAACAGCTGAAATTAATTTGTAACAGCTGAAATTAATTAGCAACAGCAAGGAAATGAGGTTAAACCTTATCAATGTAAAATCAACCTTCTCCACGTTTCTGTCCGAGTTAAAGTTATTCAAACGTAACGTAAGCCGTCTTGAGTTCTTCCAGTTTCAGTGCCCCTCCGAACTGAAGAAGGAAAAGTGTATACCAAAAGATGATATGCAAGTATATTGTTCATACCTGTCACATCTGACAAACTTCAGGATATCTATTTTTGCTTAAAATACTAGTCTGGGTGATTCCTAGATATCTGTAATGAGGAAACAAGACTAGTGGAGGAGGAACTAGTTTCACTTTAAAATGACATTAAGCTGAGGCCAAACTTTAAACGTTATATCGGAATTTTTTTACTGAAAAGAACATTGCTGACTGCTACCCTGCACTGTGGAACAAAGTCAAAATATACTTTATTGCCTTCCTAATGTCATATTCAGTTAAGCGAGCCCAGCTTCTTTCTAAGCAAGGTAAAACCAGATTGAATCTAAGACTATTTCTTAGTGTCTTTCAGCCTGATGTTGGGAAGCTGATGCCCCTGCACAAAGTACAACCATCGCAGTAAAAATATAAAACAACATAGTTACAGGTGAAATGTAAATTTGCTCTTTAATATTGTAAAAACAATAAAATAATGGGTTAACTAGATTAAGTTTTATATGTGGAATATAGTTGTTTCGAATTTGCAATAGAAAGGGATCTATGTTTATGGTGATGGAGTGGGGCGCTAGGAATGTAATCTAGGAGCCAAAGGGGCGATAACTCGTAAAAATTTGGGAACCACTGCTCTAGAGAGATGGGTCATTTTTTTAGAATGAGATCCTAGCTATGTTAAGGATGTGCTTTCGCCAGGAGAAGCCCAGCATTTGGAGTGACTATGAAAGCTCTAGTTGAGTACCAAACATGTTTAGAAGAGGTGTAGTGCAGTGGTGTATTCTTGATATGACTAGTATTTGATCTTTGGGGCTGGTAAAAGAGACAAGGCTGGCGATGCTCTCAGGGACTCTCCTTATGGAATTAATGCAGGTTCGACGTGTGTGTAAGTTGCGTGTGAACGGAGCATGGTCAGAGAAAATTAGGAAGTGGTGAATGGTCTTGTCATCTGTGTAATAGTGTTAGATGTGGTGGTAAGTATATCATTAATGTATAGAAGGAAGAGGATAGGGACAGAATCGAACCATGGGGAACAACAGAATTGATTCAGAATGGGTCCGAAATTCTATGAGCACACACGCCACAATATCGCAATGTGATATAAAGATACCGAACGAAGATATGCGGCAAGTTTTGATAGGAGATTGGCATACCAGACACGGTCGAAGGCTATGCTGATGTCTATGGCAACAACATTGCTTTTGCCAAAATTCTTCAAAGATTTTGGGTGACACAAGAGAATAAATTTCCAGTGGATCTGGTTCTGTGGACACCGTGCAAGTAGTCGATGAGGAGCGAGAGATTCAAAGTTATGGAGAGCGTCATTGTCAATAGTTGTCTCCATTATTTTGAAGACGTTGGAAGTGAAAGCAATGGGATGATAGTTGTTTGGTTTGGAAGGATTAACTTACTTTGAAAGGGGGCACACTGAAATATCCTACCGAAAGTACTGTAGAGAGCAAGAGTATACTGTAGAGAGTAAGAGATTAAAACGTTGGTTTATCATTACAACGTTGGTTTATTATTAAAGCGTTGGTTTATCATTTTTCGGATATGTTTTATATTATATTTATCAAGTCTGCGAGTACACTATGTTTCTTTCGTTAAATTTATTGAAAATTTTATAACATTTAAGAAAAATGCCAGCTCATTATGTTCTTAACACACCGGTTCGTTTTTTAGCGGTTATGTTTATTCATAAATATGTAACGTCTAAATATTATATTCTAAATGAAATCAGAATCCAGGAAAAAGAAAAACTAAAACATTATCATAGCTATCCGAAACGTTAAGATAAATATACAATTCTATTAAATCATTAAATATAACTTTCCAAACATTCACTTACCTTATGAGCATAAAGATGACCCTTATGTTCAGAAAAAACAGTCTGATATAAGTAAAAATTTAATAAGACTGAAGAAAGTTGCGCTTGCAGACACCAGCTGTTAGTACAATTTCATAATTGATATCATGCATACTTACAATATCTTTGTGCATATTTACAATATCTTTGCAGTTATTGATTTATAATGCAAACCAATTTATCTAATAAACATAATAAATATCAACCCCTATATTTCAGTACCCAGTGTATAGATAGTGGTGAGCGTAATGGAAAAAGCGTATAAAATAATAATATACTTAAAATACAAAGGGGAGAGGTAAAAGAAATGAGAAGAAACTCAATGCAAATCCATCAGAATTCACAGACCAAATATTGAAATATAAACAATTGGTTCTCAAACATTAGATCTTTTATTGAATTAACAATGGCATCAGGGGACGAAAACAGAAAGAATAACAAAATATTCAAGTATTTTGTAATTAACTTTTAACCAGCGCTTATTCCAAATTAGTAAGAATTTGAAAAACAAACTGCAAGAATTGAAAAAAACTCTAGTTGCATGTTATGACTTTATTCGTTGGAAATCCTATCAAGTCATCCTATAAGTTCTGTCCGAATTTTGAATAAAGAAAACAAGTGATCAAATGTTATATTTAACTGAAATTTAATCATCAATGTACTTTCCCTGATTATCTATGACTTCCTTCCGTCTATTTACAAGCTTTTTAATTCTATCAATGTAAAACTCTTTTGGTTTCACAGCGAAGAACTCTGAAATGTAAGTTTCGACCTCCTCCTGGCTTGCGAAAGTTATGTCCCCCAAATTATTCTGTAAACTACGAAACAAATGGTAGTCTGAAGGAGCAAGATCGGGAGAATAAGGTGGATGAGGAATTTTTTCCCAACCAAACTCCTCGATCTTCTGTGATGTGATCTTTGTAGTGTGGGATCACGCATTGTCCTGATGAAACATCACTCCTTTTCGATTCACTAAAGCGGGTCATTTTTTCTTCAAAGCTTGGTTCAAACGCTCTAATTGCTGACAGTAGATTTGAGCATTGATTGTTGCATTAGGTGGTAACAATTCAAAGTGAATTACTCCTTTGCA
>NC_068986.1:90593732-90601303 GCF_001194135.2 Octopus bimaculoides | reverse complement strand
CCTCAAATGCTCTTTGGATACTTCCATGTTAGAAAGGGTTTTAATCAAAGAAATTTTGATTCTATTATTCTGTAAAATAATATATAATTTGTTTAAATGTACACAAATGCATAAAAATAATTTTTAATTCCATTAGACATTCTAAAATACTATTAAATTTCATTCAATTTTAAAAAAGGTAAAATCGGACAGAACTTATGGGGTGACCTGATATATCAACTCATTCTAAAGCTATTTTTTACTTTTAAAGTGAGTATTTGTTTAAATAAAATCCAACAATGGAAATTCTTACATTAATTCTTATAGCACAACCTGTTTCGAGATACACAATAACTTGATGTTAATCTGCGTACAAAGTTTAAATATTAGCTAATATATTATGAAATAATACGAAGTGTAACAACTAAAATGCATCATATGCTTCTATGTGTGCAATATTCAATGGCTTTAGACGCTACAGTTGGTTGATACAGTCCATGATATTCCAAATCCGTGAGAAATTGGAGGAATTAAAAGTTTTGTTACGATTAAAATTTAACAAAGCCCAAATATGTAACACCTTTACTCTAGCCAAGTGCAAAGACACTATACAAGACATTATTCAACTTTACGAACAAAAATAACAATTTGCTCTTTATTAGCTACTGAGGCTTCATATTAAAACATTGAAGACAGTACAGGACAATACAATATAAACAGAGTGGAATTGAAACGTAAACAAAGAATAACAATGAAAACAATTAAAATCCCATTAAGTAGGAAATTTCCAAGGGTTGTTCGTGGAAACCCCACAAAAACCACGATCACCCTGTCCTCTTCATCTTCTCTCTATCTAGAGGCGCATACTGCGCGTTACATTCACCCACCTTTTAAAAGAATTGCTTTGAGGTAGCATTCTCCTCTCTACCCTCATTTTCCTTTCCAGGTGAAACTTGAAAAACTTTATGATGGCTTGGCCAAAGAGAAAAGTGTCTGTCTTCAGCCCTTTCAACCTTTCCCGGCCAAAGGAAAGCGGGGCGATCTTCACGATAGACTCGACCGATAACCGAATCCGTCCTACACGCGACAGTGTTCGACATAAACCCACAAGTCAACAATACTCAGGCACTGGATGGGGCGTACAAAACAGTTTCGTCGCTTTGCCCACTAACATTTTTTGGTTAACTTTTGCTCCTGTCACTGCCTCGTATTTTTCGGAGCAGTGCCGACCAGGTCTATGTACTTGATGTTCGACACTATGACAGTGACCTCGTCGTCTGTGTATGCCGACACTATTCTCCAACATCCTAGTTCGCATGGAATACCTCTCAACGCCCCCAGTTTCTGCAATAGTGGTTCTAGAGCCAGGACACACAGAAGAGACGAAAGCAGACACTCTTGATGCTCTGAATGCATGGTGCTGGATGGTTCCAACAAGTAACCATTTACCCAAACTACCGAGCAGATGTTGCTGTACACTGCGGCAATCCAGTCACGGAAAACGGGGCCGAAACCGGCCGCCGTGGAAACAGCCGCCAAGTATTGGTGGTCGACTGTATCGAAGGCTTTGGGCTGATCCAACCCATGCTAGCTTCTTTACCCACCCTGTCTATGATTTCTCGCATGAGGTAGAGGTTATCGTAGATAGATTTACTTGGGACTGAGCATGTTTGAATATCATAAATCAGTTCCTCGACGACAAGCGCCAACTTCTTTGCAAACATCTCGGCCAAATTTGAAATCTGCGTTCAGCAGCGTTATGAGCTTAACATTTTCTATTTGATGCCCTTTAATTGGGTCCTTTTTTGGCAGCGCCACCACTCTTTGACTCACAGAATTAGGAATTATCTCGTTCTACTGCCAGTTGTGGAAGATATCTGCTAAAAGGCCATCAAGCAAATCTGTCTTATAAAAATAAATCTCATAGGACAGATCATCCAAACCAGGCGATTTTTCTCCCTGTGCAACCCATCATCGCATCCCATATTTCTGCGTCTGTTATCGGCATTTCGCATCACTCCGACCCCTACCCCCACCAAAAGTTGTGGTAGGCAATGAAGTCCATCTTAGACTTCATTGGGCGAAGCGCTGCTGAAATGCCGCACTCATCTGCTCGGGCTGGAATAATGTGATCTATTTTGGTCCACCAAAGACCGAATTGTAGTTTTGTTGACACGTTGCGCCTCTACCACTCTGGCTTTCTTTCCTTCTTGTCTTAGAACACGCATCTTAGCTCTGACTATGCAACCTTCGTGTTTAGCGTTGAAGAATTGGTCCAGGGTCAATCTCGCGGCCAGCACGTCTGTTGCAACGCCTTTCCTAAGCGCCTCTAATTAAGTTCCCTTCTGTTTTTATTTCTTCCTATCACTAATGCATTACTAAACCTAACTGATTCCACTCTAATTGTTCTTTTCAGGGCAAACTACCATTTGTTATTGAGGGTTGCCCACTTCAACGCCCGCTTCACTAATTATTTAATCTGGTCTCTGTAACCTTGGTACCCGGGTAATTACGCGTTCAGCTTCCGGTAACAGGGTTCTTGCCTTCTAAGCCTATCTAAGCCTATGTGGTGGGCGTTTTTGAAAAGTTGACAACCTTATACTATCCTTATCTACTGGCCTATAAAATGCTCTGTTTAGATACGACCTGGATGATCCGGTGCGGTCCACTTTGACACATTCGGGAAATCTAGTCGATACCCGTCCAAACAGTTGGGAAGATTTGCGAGGCTTTCCCACCCCGTCTTCTATTCACTAGCCCCACACAGTTCAAACGTTGCTCTTAGACGGCGTTCCAGTCGCTCACTAACACTATAAAAGTCGAGAAGTTGTTCGTGAAAACCCCACAGAAACCACGATCACCCTGACCTTTAAGGCAAGTATCCTGTCCTCTTCATCATCTCTCGATCTAGAGGCGCATACTGCGCGTTACATTCACCCACCTTTTGAAAGAATTGCTTTGAGGTAGCATTCTCCTCTCTACCCTCATTTTCCTTTCCAGGTGAAACTTGAAAAAATTTATGATGGTTTGGCCAAAGAAAAAAGTGTCTGTCTTCAGCCCTTTCAACCTGATCCACCACACCACTGTTATCTGGTTATCCTGCTCCTGTTGGAGCATAAACAGCCACCAGTCTGGGGCACCCTCGTCATTGCTGTGCACATCCAGGACCGCCATCTTACATTCTTGAGACCCAGATCTCTCAGGAACAACACTCCAGCTCCACCCCCACCCCGTTCTGGTTGATATGGAGATAAATAGATCTCATACCCACCGAAAATGGACATGAACGCTTGTCGGTCGGAAAGTCTAGTTTCACTGATAACTACAACATCTACACTTGGTGACCTGAGGTCGTTGAATAGATGACCTTCTTTCCAAGATGATCCTAGACCACATACTTTTATACTGCCAATCTTAAGCAGGGGTATATCAGATTAAAGAATAGATGAGAAAAATGTCACTTACAGTAATTTTATTGGTGACTTTGAGAAGGATGTCCCCTCCCAATCGTTTGCTTCCACGATCAGTTCTTTGTACAGTCTTTTGATATTTCTCCTGAAAGCCCTTACTCCTTCGGAATATTTAGTTGTATTACATTGTATGCGTTTTGTGATGTTTGGACGAATTTTGTGTGTTGGTATGTTGTTTGCTGGTGTGATAAAATCGGTGTGTGTGATGTCTGTATGGTTATATATGTGTTCCATCAGTTCTTTATTGTTCGTGTTTATTGCTGTGTAGTTAATGATGTTTGAATTTTATTGGTGTTGGGATGTACGATCTGAGAGTTGTATGTGTGAACTGAATTGTGATTGTGATGATGGCGACTGTGAAAGGAGTGGTGGTGATGGTTGTGATGGGGATCATGTTGTCAACGGTGCTTGTAAGGCTGCTGTTGGAGTGGTATTTGATCATACCTGCTAGATTTTTGTATTGATATCGGTATGTTTTTAATTCTTTTTTCCCTTGTTAGATCTGCCGACTTTTAGCAATTTAGGCTTTTCGCCGTTCCCCTCACTGCAGGACATGTCCGACTGATCCGAACAAAGAAGGGGCATGTCTTGAGGAGGGGTTTTTTGCTATTGTTCTGTTCATAATAAAGTTCTTGTTTTTGCTGCTGTCTGGTATGTGGAAGCGATGAATGTTGGTGAGTTCTCTGTTCTCTTTGCTGCTGTTGCTTCCGCTGTTGTTGGCTTTTGTGATGGTTAGGGTTAGGGTTAGAGTTAGGGTTAGGGTTAGGGTTAATTGTTTCAGAATCGTTTGTTTATGTAGTCGGCACTTAATGTATATCGGCTGAATGGACGTCAATGATTGGTTGAAATTACAGAAATACGACAACTTTAACATGGAATAATTTATGGATTTCTTTTTTTTTTAAGAAGACTAAGAGAAAAAGATGTTTTATATGACACATTCTACCAGTGTTCCAAGTTTCAAAGTGTTTCGTTAATGAAAAATGTGGCCCCCGTTTTAAAAAAGATCCAATAATAATAATAATAATAATCCTTTCTACTATAGGCACAAGGCCTGAAATTTTTGGGGGAGGGGACTAGTCGATTATATCGACCCCAGTGCATAACTGATACTTATTTTATTGACCCAGAAAGGAGGAAAGGTCAAATCGAACTCGAGAGCTTAATGAGATACCTAGCCCAAAGTAAGGAAACCTTGCTAGTGATAGTTAGGAACGAGGGAGTATTGAAAGCAGAGAAAAAAGGGAAAACAAAGGAAGAAGTACAAAGAGGGCATGAAGAAAAATTTCGCCAGAAGGCACTACGCAATCAATTCCATGTAGGCACAGCCAACAGAAGTTGCTGGAAAAAATAGGTAGGGTTGGCTGGTGAAAGGAACCCTAAAAAAAGAGACCGAGAGCACTATACTGGCAGCGCAGGACCAAGCTCTGGCCACGAAGTGGTGGGTCAACCTGAGGAATGAGCAAGTGTCTCCGCTGTGCCGCATCTGTAACAGAGTGGATGAAACCATTGCCCATATCACGAACAAATGCCCTAGACTTTCCCAAAACCAATACAAGTTGTGGCGACACGTCCAGGTAGCGAAAATGTTACATTGGAAACTGTGCGAAAAGTGGGGGCTAGAGAGAGGCAAGACGTGGTATGAACACAAACCACAGGGAATGGCAGAGTCGGAGACTAGCAAAATCCTCTGGGATTTCCCAGTCCAAACAGATCAGGTGCTAGAGCATAACAGACCGGACCTAGTAGTGGTGGCCAAGGTGCACCACATATGCTATATAGTTGATGTTGCATGCCCCTTTGACCCACGAATAATCCAGAAGGAAGGTGAAAAGATAGATAGATAGATAGATAGATAGATAGATACAACCTTCTTAAGTACGAAATAGCCCGGTTATGGAAAATGAAGAATGTGAAGATAGTGCCAATTATTGTTGGGTCCTTGCGAACAGTATCAGAAGGCATCAAGAGGAATATACAGGAAATTGGAATAGAGTGCCCAGTAGAACTGTTATAACAGGTTTCCCTCCTTGGCACAGCCAGGATAATCAGGAAAGTATTTGATAGCTGAAAAGAACAGATAGCATGGTACCGTAGGCTGCAGGCAGCAAGCCCACTATGCATGCAAGGCTCCAGGAGCTCCAAGAAAACCTGTATTAAAGATAAAATAATAACAACAGCAGCAGCGGCAACAACAACAACAACAACAACAATAATAATAACAACAATGATGATGACGATGATGATGATGATGATGATGATGATGATGATGATGATGTTGATAATGATAATAATAATAATAATAACTGATACCAATAGCCACAAAACACGAACAAAACAAAAAACTGCTTTCTGTTTTTAAGGAAGCTGACCAATACAGAAAAGAAGTCATAGTACCTAACAACTATGAAGAAAAAGAAGAAACAACAAAAGCTGTAAAACAACTGAAATCCAAACTAAAACTGGAACAGCAACGTATCATAATAAAACGATGGCAAGAAAAGCTCCTACATGGCAAATATTGGCTTAAGCTAAAAAGAAAAGAAATAGACAAAGCAAAATCCCAACAATAGCTGAGAAACTCAGGACTCAAAGCAAAAACTACTGTATTGGGGAGAGCGAGGATTTTGAGATTGTTACTTGGGTGTTAAGTACTTAACATCTAGACCTTGAGAAACCCTGTGAAACATTTGACAACAGGTTACTGTCTGCTCTCACAAAATTAATGTCATTTCCAGTGTTCCAGAACAAGAGCAAATTATTGTTATTGATTATATTTTCAGATTTCGTACATTATGATTCTGTACTTCTATTCCCGAACCCCATCCCAGATCCTAAGACTTGGTTTATTATACATTCAACTTAGTGTTAACCCTTCAGTTACTATAAAAATTCCAAAGACAACAGATGTTTATATATTGTAAAAAGTCACCGTTATAAAGTGCAATAAACAACTGACACAGGTAGTATATTGCAATCGTAAATCTGTCTTTACCTGTGTTTCTCATGATTTGTTAAGATAAATATTAACTTTTAAGTGAAGAATTATAAGTTTGTTATTTGTCAAACAACTAGTTTTTGGTAATCATTTATTGCATAAACACTAAGTGACTATAATGGACATAGATGAAGACGAAAACAACAAAAAAAGAATGTGAACATTCTTTTCAAATTGTTATCTGCAAAGTTAATGTGTGTGTATAGGAAAAGGTTTAAAACATTTCGCACAAATCACAAGATATAGACAAAATAATAATAAAAAAGATTCCCGATTCCTTTTGTGTTGTAATTATTCACATTTTTCCAAAGTACAATACTCCATACCGGTTTCACTTCTAATAGTAGATTGCCATCATAATGTACATTTGTAATAGTTGGATTCAGCTTTTAGCTAAAATATACCATAGTGCATTGACCTGAAGTAGATGTCTTGTGAACACACTTAGTAATAAGATAGGTTACACAGTGTATATCTAAAAAATCATAAAGAGAGGTAACAGATATGTTTTCACAAATATTGATATTTAAAATTAAAATAAAAATCTCATTAGGTAACAAGTATGGTAACATTATGTACCTCAAATATTCATGAAGAGGGAGACAAATACATTTTCACAAATATTGATAATATTGGTTTCAAATTTTGGCCCAATGCCAGCAACAAATATTGATAATAGCAAAAAAATGAGTGTTGTCATTAACTATCGATTCACGCTTCGATAGTTCAGCCAAAATGTATGACAGAGCGTCGACAGAAAGTAACAATTTATAGCACTAATCTAAATATGTTAAAAACACATTAGGTAACAAGTTCGGCAATGTTATGCTCTTTAAATATTCATAACCAGGAAACAACTATATTTTCACAAATATTGATATTTTAAACTTAAAATAAGTCTCATAATTAAGCAGGCGGAGGCGTGGATGTGTGTTAAGAAGTTTGCTTCTCACCAATATAGTTCTAGATTCGATCCCACTGCGGGCATCATTAGTGAGTGTCTTTCACTATATCCACCACCACCCCCGGGATGAGCCAAGCCTTGTGAGTGGATTTGGTAGACGGAAACAGAAAGAAGATGTCATGTATATATATATATATATATATATATATATATATATATA
>NC_068986.1:90589422-90593652 GCF_001194135.2 Octopus bimaculoides | reverse complement strand
TGTGTATTATTTACTATGTGTGTGTGTGTGTGTGTGTGTGTGTGTGTGTGTAGAAAACAAAGCTATTTTATTCCACACGGGTAGAAATATAGGAAAACTTGAAGTTGAAAATGCACTGAAAATAGTTAAAATATATTTTTTATTATCATATTTAAAGATTTAACCGGTTTCATAGTTTACACTGATTTTCAAAAAGTTGAAATAGAAAGACGTGGTTTATGTCGCAGTTGTCTTACTTCTGACTAGTGTATGAAGCTTGCTCTATTTTTATAGGAAGTTCATGGCTCAAATTAGTATGTTTTGAATGGGATTTGATTGGTAGAGAATAGTCACCTGACTGGTTTTAGGAATTTTTGTAGGTTCCTCGCTACGTCCGTGATTACAAGCGACAATGTTTGTAATCGTAAGTTAAGGCTGACACGGTTGACTGAACATGTCCAAATAATCAATGTTCTGAAAGTCTTCTGTCAAGTGTTTATAAAGAATTAACGCATGATTAAGATTAGAACCTTTTGTACATTTCCCGTGCGTTAGTATCATGTGACAGTATATTTTGCAAGCTTCAAAGACTAGTCAGAAGCAAAGACAACTGCGACATAAGCCACGTCTTTCTATTTGAACTTTTTGAAAATCAGTGTAAACTGTGAAACCGGTTAAATCTTTTACTTGTTTCAGTCATTTGACTGTGGCCATGCTGGAGCACCGCCTTTAGTCGAGCAAATCGACTCCAGGACTTATTCTTTGGAAGCCTAGTACTTATTCTATCGGTCTCTTTTACCGAACTACTAAGTTACGGGGACGTAAACACACCAGCATCGGTTGTCAAGCGATGTTGGGGGAACAAACAAAGACACACAAACATATACACACACACATATATATATATACATATATACGATGGGCTTATTTAAGTTTTCCGTCTACCAAATCCACTCACAAGGCTTTGGTTGGCCCGAGACTGTAGTAGAAGACACTTGCCCAAGGTGCCACGCAGTGGGAATGAACCCAGAACCATGTGGTTGGTAAGCAAGCTACTTACCACACAACCACTCCTGCGCTTAAGTCAATCTCGGCGGAATTTGAACTGAGAACGTAGCGGCAGACAAAATACCGCTAAGCATTTCATCCGGCGTGCTAACAATTCTGCATTTTCAACTTCTATTTTTACGTTGGTGTGTTTACGTTGCCGTAACTTAGTGGTCCGGCAAAATGGACAATATTAAGTACTAGGGTCGATTCTTTCGACTAAATTTCCCTTCAAAGTGTTGTCCCAGCATGGCCGCAGCATAATGGCTGAGACAAGTAAAAGATAAAAGAAAAGAAGCGTCAATTTAAACTTAGTGTTATGAAAAACTCAACAACTATAATCAGTAGATAATAAACAAAAACTCATTTTGTAGTCATTTTACACGGTAAAAGCTTAACTGATGAAGAATCCAATTATATTGAGATTTTTAAATAGAGATCAAGTGCTTATTATAGACTAACCAAAATCTACAGAAGTAATGTTTTAAATGATGCCTACAATGAATCGTAATCTGTTTGTTTGAAGGGAAATTTAGTCGAAAGAATCGCCCCTAGTACTTAATATTGTCTCTTTTGCTGGACCACTAAGTTACGGCAACGTAAGCACACCAACGTCAATGGGACAAGTATTCTTGTCTCCGTATTCTTTCTGTTGAAGAGCGTAGCTCGAAACATCAAAGACTTTCCGTATTCCTGAGCGTCATACTAATACATCCTTTTGTTATTTACACCACCTGTCCTCGTCTGTTGTTTTTTCGTACATTCTCCCATATATATACAAATATATATATATATATACTCTCTTCGTCTTACACTTTAAGGCCAGATCTTCGATACTTATTGCTCTATATTTACCAATCACCCTATAATACCTTCTCCCTTCCCCCCTCTTATTCACTTATGAATATAGTCGCTGCCTTATCTTGATTACTGAGTAGATTATACTCAATTTCATCCTCCAAACTCTTATCTAGCCACTTTAACGAATTTATTTCTTTCCCATTAGGTTTAGACTAGAACTTTGATTTTTTGGTTTCCTTATTTATAGTTAGACTTAATACTGTCTTAGCTATGCAGTTATTACAATTAACTTCAAAATGGACTTCGGCATTCTGTCATACGAAGGTTCGAAAATTACCATAAATTCTTTGGGTCTTTCCCCTATAATAGAATGGATTTTATTTCTATGACAATTCTTCTTCTAGTCTATCAATCTACTTATCATACTAACAAGCAATTGGACTAAATGCCAGATGCATTGAAAATTTTGTTGGTGTCAAGGGTAACAATATTGCTTTAATGTAAGAACCCACAGGAGTTTGACACAGAAGAACAGATCACTTGTGAATCTGGCTTTATAAAAACCATGATGATCGTTAAGGAGTGAGTGAGGAGAGAACGAAAGAGTACTAGATCCAAAGCGTTTGAAGACGTTGTTGTTAATGGCTCCATTACCTAATAGATATTCGAAATGAGTGTAATAGGAGGAAGATTGACAGATTTAGAGTGGCTTCTTTTTGGGGGAATGGAATACTCTGTTTCCAAAGATCAAACTAGATTCCTGTAGAGAGTAGTAGAAATAGAGAGAGATTGAGGAGTCTAGTGAGTAAAAAACTAACTCTGGGGTCCCTGTCCCATGTAGGAATTGCCTCGTGCCACCTCCACTCTGCCACTCCAAACTCACTCTCTTATCTCTCTTCCTTTTGTCGACCATATTTATTTTCAAAGGCTACTCACTAACCGCTAAAACATTGTTCTTCCTCCTCAGAAAATAAGGCCGTCTGGTACCTTCTTGCCTATTCTTTTTCTGTTGCCATTAAGAGGAATATTAATCACCTCGATTTCATCGGTTTCGAGAGATCTATGAAAGTCCCCCTTATTCTAGACCAGATCAATAAAGAAAATGAGAAAAGAAACGCATTTCTAAACATTTTGTAATATTTCCCAATAACATGTCATGGTTCACATGATAAATCAACAGCACACGTTAAGTTACAACAATGACTTTCAATAAAATCTGTATGATAACAGCTGGTGTCTTCAACACCACCATTCCAAGGATATTTGAAAATTACTTATATCATTCTGTATTTCTAAACGTAGATATCATCTTCAAGATTAGAAGGTAAGAAACTTGAATATTTTTGTAAAATTTGTTTAAAATATGTTGTAAAATTTAAGTTCACGTAGGTATCTAGTAACTTAAGAGAATTACAATACTAAATAGATACCTGGCTCATCTTGACATTTTTTTCTTGTGGTATGATAATTTTTCGTTTCTCTCTTTCCCACTTTCCCTCTCTTTCTCTCTTCCTTTCTCTTCTCAAGGCTGGAATTTTAGAGAATAATCCATGGATGTCACATGCACTAGATATATATCGCATATAGATATAAAACTATAGATGTTTAAGAGAATTACCAAAGGTATTATCTCGCATTTTTACTTCTTAATTAGGTACTTGAACATTCTAGATTTTTAGCTATATTGGTGATTATGACTTGAGTCTTGGCCCAGGCCGTGTCTAACATTAATAGTGCCATCTGAAGGAATCTTCTAAGTCATGTTTTGGGACGCCATAGCCATCTCGAAATGCAACTGGCTGTCTGTGATTTTCCTGGTATTATTTTGGAGGAATTTATTCAGATATTACTTGAATGTTATTGAGTGTTTTATCTATTTCGAGACACAGTTGAAAAATGCGGAACCAGTTGAGATTTAAAAAAAAAGTTGTTGAAATGTTAAGTGATATGATCTAGATTTTTGTAGAGCATATGGCACGGGAGCCTAGCTTTGGATGACTTCTGAGCTACATGCCAGTATCGTTTGGACAGCGTTAATGAAATATTTTCCCCATTCATGTGGCTTTCATGTTGGTGTTGGAGAAAATAGAGCTTTCTCAGGTGATTCCAATAACGAGAACCTATCATGATATTTATTCATTTATTTATTAGCATTGATCTCTGGAGTACTTCGATTCTCAACGTTTAATTTTGTGTACGGAGATTATGGTGGACAGCAATATTTAAGGTGAGACTTGGCAAACGTGGAGAAGGGAGTAGCGGTGGTATCGGGATCCCTTGACAGAAAAGTTCTAAGGATCCATTCTGTGAGCTATATCGACTTTTTATTTTCATTTCATGTTAAATCGCATCTGGAATAACATAACTAAATCACATTCATTACATCGCGATCTTGTATGCTTT
>NC_068986.1:90586908-90589410 GCF_001194135.2 Octopus bimaculoides | reverse complement strand
GGGGGGGGGGTTACTTCTTAATTAGGTACTTGAACATTCTACATTTTTAATTGCTTTGACTCTTATTACTAGCAATGCTGGTGCTGAATAGCGCCCTCATTATGGATGGACATTTATATGTACATATATGTGTACGTATATCGCAGCACTCCAAACTATTTTAATGGGGAAACGTGCGTAGAAAATTCAATATAAGCATGTATTTATCCTTAAACTATATATATATATGTATATAGATTCAAGGCTTGAATATGGTACTTATGCGAAGGCACCCGAATATCGCATCCCAAAAGGATGGGTGATTAAAATCAAATAATAAGCAACACGGATTTCAAAAGTGATTGCAGTACGCACGTTTCATGCTACTTCAATTTATTTAAGTAATGTGAGCATTACCTTAAATGCAATATGAAGAGCAATCTTCAGCTGCACGAAAATGCAGAAAAAAAGACATATTATAAATGTGGCAACATATTAAATCCAAGTGGGAGAGAGCATACATAAAATCCAAATGTGAGGAAGAATATATAAGTCCATCTTGACATAGCGGAGTCTATCAGGCTAGTAATTGATTCTAGACAAAAGTTTTAACTGTCTCAGAATTCTATTGTTTCTTATCTAGTGGTGATAGCAGAGGGACAATTACTTCTAAAGAGAGGGAAGGTGTAAGCAGTATGCATGGACAAGGCTATAAAAGTATTAGAATCTAGAGGTTTCACTGGTCATAGTAGTATCAGGTCATTTTATTACTATCAAAATGTTGAGGAATTAATGTTGAGGAATTATATGTATATATATATATATATATGTATATGTATGTATATATATAGTCACAGGAAAAAATAATTTTAAAGAAGGCAACGTTAGCACTATTTCTGCGTCTTTCTTTAATAGAAAGGCTAACTGTAGAATTCTCACTGTTTTAAGGTTAATATGTCAATCAATTTGTATAAAGATGTATGCAGAACTGATGGTAAATTAATGAGTCACGAACTCTGCGCAACAAACAGCCTACTCTTCCTGTACCATGTTTGCTAAAAAATCTAAATGAACTTCCTACTGTCTATACTATAACAGTTGGCCCTAATCCCGAAGAGTTCTTACTCTATGATAACGGACCAAATGCAAACCTCATTCTAGTGTATGGTACTTGTGATGGCCTCAGACTCTTTGCTGGAGTTCATACTCTATATATGGATGGCAACTTTGCTAGGTTCCAAATATTTTCAAATAGATCTATGCCATTCGTGTCCCTTTCGGTCTTACATCTGTTACTTCAGTGTATGCTCTTCTTTCAAACAAGACTCGTGCCACCTACGAAGAACTCTTTCAGGCTATAGTTGATAAGTATGCAGACCTAAGCTATTCTATTAATGTGCAAACCGTGGTGACTGATTTTGAAGATGGTGTATTGAGAGCTGTTCTTGCAATGTTTGGCTCCGACGTAGAGAACAAAGGTTGTTTCTATCATCTTGCGCAGTCTACTTGGCGTAAGATCCAGGAACTGGGTTTGGGAACACATTAAAATACCAATGCTGAGTTTCGTTTGCTTTGTGACATGATTGATGCTCTAGCTTTTTTGCCCCTTGAAGACGTTAATGAAAGTATGAGATACCTCAAAACTGTCATTCCACAAGATCCACTTGAAGCCGAGGAGTTGCTCATGTACTTCGATTGTACTTAATGTTAGTGGCTCCAGTTGCCATGTCAGGTGATACTCTGATACCTCTGAGAATGCGTCACATTCAACCAATGTTTGCCCCTCACCTACAGAATGTGCAGGACGCCACCATGAACAACAACGCTTGTGAACAACATGAACAATGCCGTGAACAACAACGCCAGCTGTGAAGGGTGGAATAATAAATTCCTGAACCTCACTACTATCCTTCACTCTGGCGCGTCATTGCATAGTTTCAACGTGAAGAAGCGACAGTGAGCACCATTATCCAGCAGGACGCTGTTGGCAACCCCACTCAAAGAAGAGCTCGTCGACGCTATGTGCAGCTACAAGAACGCCTTCACAACTTGTGTGTTGCTCGACAGGGGGACCACAAGACTGTGACAGAATTTCTTCGTGGCGTTGGCTGGAATATTTGTCTTAATCATCATCATTAAAAACGTTGAATATACATGTAATGCCACGATATTATGTAAGTTGTTTTCAATCTGTACATGCCATGTACTTTCAAAAAAATGCTGACTTAAATTTTTTTGTTTGATTACCTTACTGTGCTTAAGATATGAACAAAACGTGAATCTTTTTTTTTTTTCTCATACATGTAATACCAACATATATAAATATGATGGCATTTTGACTTTTTTCTTGTGACTTTATTACCAGCCCCCATAAATTAATTGTAACATTTTTCCTGTAACTTTTTTTACCAAGTCAAAACTGTGACTTTATTACTAACCTCTGCTGGGCCACTGCTTTGAAGGGTTTTAGTGGAACAAATCGACTTCAGAACTTATTTTTTAAGCCTAGTACTTATTCTATCA
>NC_068986.1:90583510-90585947 GCF_001194135.2 Octopus bimaculoides | reverse complement strand
GGGAGGTAATACACACACACACACACACACACACATACATACATACAACACGTATATATCTATGTGCGTTTGTGTGTGTGTATGTATGTATGTATGTATGTATGTATGTATGTATGTATGTACGTATGTATGTATACACACATACATATATACGTGTACATCTGAGTGTGCTGTGTATGTATTTGCATCCATCTTTTTATGTTCCGCAATTTATACGAGGGCGTGCTGAAAAGTTCCTGGTTTGGGGGTAAAAGAAAATACAGGAAGATCAGGTAATTATGATTTTATTCATCATATTCCCCTCTCAGATTCACACACTTATTGCAGTGGTCCTTCAGCTTTTCTAAGCCACGTAAAAAGAATTGGGAAGCCAGAACATTTTCAGCACCCCCTCGTAGTTTCGACAAATAGATATGAAGAATAAATACTGGGGTCGATACGATCGTCTATATCATTTTAGAGTGGTACCCCGGCATGACCGCAGTCCTGTAAAAGTAACCAGTTAAAGAATAAAAGAATAAATCAACGCATAATCCTTATTAAATGAAAAGGCGTGTATATATTTTACGTGTGTTTATTCTATTTTACTTACAGATGTATAATACATTTTCAAAAGTTTTGCTTTCACTCCTAGTCCTTCCCATTGATGTTGCGATTCAATATCAACCTGCGGGTATGTTTCAATGTTCTTAAACTCCTATCATAATATCTATACCACTGAACTTGCAAACTTTATACTACGATACTAACATAAGAACCATAATCTCTCTTCCGCCCACCTCTCTCTCTCTCTTCTTTATCCGTTTATCCGTCCACTCCAATATATTAAAATCTCCAGATATTGTACTGAATTTAAAGGAAATGGAAATAAGCTTAAACTATGACTCAATAATAAATCACTGGAGTTCTAAGCTTGCAAGACGTAATTGTACTCGAAAATATAATTTTTAAAATTCCAACTGTATAATGGTATCTTAGCAAACTTGACTACGTTGAGAAGGATATTAGTTTAAAGCGACAGACGTCGCCAATCCAAGAAAAGACACAGGATCACCTTCCCTTTTGTCTTTTTTGTAACCCTTCTAAAGCCGTTACACATGTCTATAATAATTTTTTTTTGTTAGACCGTTGGCCCACTCACTACAAAGCAAAGTCTTCTAAAAAAGATTAATGTAAAAAATATTCCCAAATCTATGTCTTTCTAAATCTGTCTTTCTAAATTTACTGCCCATTTTACTTCCGTCCTTTTACTCGCGTTTTAAATTCCTGATACCTTATACATTACATTCTCTCATATCTATCGCGCATTTTATCCCTCTCGAACTTTCTCTACATTTCCTTTTAACATTACTGACATCCAGAAATCTAAGTTCATATTTGAGTGAATTCAATTCACCAGCATTTCAAGTATACAAAACCTGAAGCTAATCATAGATGCCTATTCACCTTCCAAGCATAGACATAATGTTTGCCTTTTATTTCTTTTACAGTATGTAACGGATGTTACTTATACGGAATGTGCATTTGTAATGATATGTTTGGCATATTTAGAACATTGTATGAATGTAAGAAATTAATATGCGTTAAAAACAAAATATCGATTTTGGAAACGTGTAAGTAAAAGTTAAAATGTTCCTTAACATAATTGTATTCCAAATAGTTTTCTACAGGTTTCGCTTTTATAATTTCTTGAATAGTTATTTACCACTTTCTAGATTTCTTGTATTATATGCGACTTGAATTGTTGAAATTATGATTTTATAACTATTCCTGGTACTTATAAATTGATGAATATACAGAAGTGGTTGAATTTACTATCATGAAAAATTTCAGTTATGCACACTCGATCGAAAATATGTGTAGTGAAACTAACACCTCGATCGCCATTACATACAAAACTACCTATCGCCATTAGATACAAAACTACTATCGCCATTACATACAATCTTCTCATTTAAATATAAACAAACGCGAGCGTAGCAGGGAACCCATTCCTTGTCATCACGTGACTGATTAATATTCGAAGCGGCAACTTCTTCGAACCGTTCCCGCCAGAACGCAAACTGACCAATCACGGCCCCTAATAAGGTCACGTGATAGAGTATGTTTCTGAAGCCTTCGGGAGCCGAAAGTGTGTTATAAATAGCTTTAACTCGGCGGCCAAATTCGTCTCGGTCCAGTTTCTCTATAGAGACTGTTCCGTGTACCACACGACAGCAGCAGCAACAATCAGTCAGCGACCACTTCAACAGCTTCGTCCAGCCAACGATGACCACCGCCGTCGCCACATCAGCAACACGAGTCTACGACTACTAACCAGCATCATCGTCATGACCAACACGATTCTACGATTACTACTAACCAGCATCATCGTCATGACCAACACGATTACTACCAAGCAGCCTCTTCACCACCAGCGTCTACACGACTTTCTATG
>NC_068986.1:90578132-90583305 GCF_001194135.2 Octopus bimaculoides | reverse complement strand
ATAACAAGAATCACATACAGACTCATACTATTGTGTACTAAAGAACTGGTATAAATGCTCACGTGTTATTGACTCTCTTTCCATCTGCTGTAATAACTCACGTACACACACATGTATCACTCACATACACACTTTTCTTTGTACGACGGCCTGTCTTTGATTATGTTCTTATATGTCGCATTCACACTCTCACACAGACGTACACTTTAATGCCACAATAAATATCTCTGTTATTCATCTTATACGGTTGTGGTCTTTCATTACTGGTCATCTATGTTATCGTAGCATGACATATTATTAGTATATCATCATAGATATAATATTTGTGTGTTCGACCGTGTGACACGTTTAAATAAAAGGAGTCCTGTTTTTCCATTCGTCACCATTTCTCCTTTTTGAGTTCGCACGGTCGACCTTACATATGGTTTCGTAGGAAGTGGATTGATGGCATGTTTATAGGCGGGGAAAATATTGTACGTTCTGGTTTAAAGGTGATCCCACCTTTAAACTTTTCAACATCATGATCTAAAATATAATTTTTTTTTTCTACTCTGATGATGGTGGCTCGATTTATCCAATGCCTATTTGTTTCCATTACTGACTGCATATTTTAGTGAACTACATCTACCAACATTAAAATGGACCTCCGAGCCCTCAGTTGGTGGACTTAAAACATCTTAATTTCTCCACTTTAATATTCGCTGCCGTTTGTACTTTGTGTAAGTTTGATCTATTAATATATAGATATCTATATATTTATATATAAATATTCATCAACTGAAAATCTTCAGTCTTTGGTTTCTTTCTGCTTGCATGTATACATAAATAGATACACACACACACACACACACACACACAAGCTGTTATATTTAATTTCGTTACCGTATGATAGCCTCCATATCTGCTCCATTTCATTCCTCTTATAGCCACTCTTCACTCCCGCAGAAATGGTCCCTCATTAAGTTGAAACCATTTGAGCGCTATAAAAGTGTTATCTATACTGAGAATCTCTGGATCTCATTCGTTCACTATATACATATGTGTGTGCGTGCGTGTATGCATGTGTGTGTGTGTATGTGTGTGTGTGTGTGTGTGTGTGCTATCTATACAACAAGCTTAATTTATGTATGTGTGTGTGTGTGAGTGAAACGCCAGAGCCTGCGGTTTTCGTCTGTGTAAAATCTGTTTACAGACGTATTGTGTGAAAAAAAACACATAATATATTTCACAGCTAGGGGAAACGAAACCGTCCCAGAAGTGACCGTGAGGTCGACAGTCACGTATTTCGCTGCTATTGTAGTTTATCATTTCATGTACTCCTCTCAGCCCCGAAACAAAATCGAAACAGCTACTCTGAAGTATATACAACTTGTATATAAACTATACACTAGCATAAGCAGAACAAATTCAAATTATGTAATAGAAGCAATTCTATACATACAAAATATATATCTGTATAGTTGAAACAGCAAAAGCGGCAGTTTGTGCCCGGAAAAAAATCTTTTTAAACACGTATTGTGTTATAAAACACTCTATACTTCAGAGCTAGGTGAAATGAAATAATTTCAGAAGCGACCGCAACTGCGACAGATATGAATTTCGCACTTGTTGCAACATCTTTAACGGCGCATTAATTTCTGGAGATTTGTTATTGCTTGGGAAAATTTACTCTTCTCATTCAGTCAGTTACCACTGAAGCTAGGTACTTGTTTACTTTCCCTAGAAGGGAAGGTAATTCACAATAGATGAAGAGTTTATCTTGTATGCCATGTAATATACTTTTCTACGTCATTGTTGCTCGAATTCATATCACCGGCACACTATATATACATATATATATATATATATATATATATATATACGCATATGCATTTTGGTAATATATTGTCGATGGAGTGGTTACCACGCATAACAATTCTACTGATTATGATTGGGTACCGTATATTGGTGCAGATTATGTAACCCATAATATTTGCACTTCAACAGTAACTATATTATGTAACTGGAGGAATAAATCTCAATGTCCGCTAGGATAAAAATACAATATATAAATGTAACGTTAAAATTAATCAATGTGCTTTCACTTACGTGGGATCCACTTCTATTTTTACATCAAGATGACGTAATCATCGCCATACATTTAAAAGAAGAGACGAAGCGAAACTCTTAAAATACACGGGTGGTGTTATTAATAGGTCAGATGAATTAAGGATGAAATGCCTGCATTCTATCCAAAGTACTTTCTAATGCTTTAAATCGACTCTATAAAGTCTCTCCTGAGTATCAGATGCGTATGTATATATCCCTGTAATATAGACCTTATCACTAATAATAAGATTCATGGATAATTTTAGATAGCATCTTCTATGCTATTATGTTTGTAACTGATCATATTTAAGCTATTTTTGCCTTCCCTTAGTTCTAACAACTAATATCAAGAATGTATCGACTTGATCGATATTTAATATAATTTATTTAACCTTTTCTATTTACTTCTAGCCTTAGACGATATACGAATAATATTTGCATTATCTCCCTTTAAAATTCTTTATAATTTGTTTTAGTCCTACAAATTAATTTACCATTAATTAGCATGTATGGCCTTTATAATTCTTTATGATTTTTATAAGCTCTCTAACTTTTTCTCATTACTCTCAATAGTTTTAAATATTTATAGTAGTGTGTTAGCGATCTACTGAACATGTATTATCTTATTTGGCTAGTTTTATTCTAAATAATATTGTGACAATATTGATCAGTAGAAACGGTGGGTCAATAGTTTTTCATTATTTTCTGTTCTGTTTTCCTTCTTTATTATTTAGGGCATTCAGCTCCTAACTTCTCTGCTGCTAAATAACTGATGTTTATAAATCTCGATATCTAACTAAAATAAGTGCGCAAATTTATTGACATATATCTAAGTTAGCACCGATTATTGCCTATAATACTTTCATTAGTCAACGATGCATAATTATTCGTTTATGCCAATATCACCTTCCTGTCAATGTGTTGACCAGTCATTCTATTTAATTTATTGTATTACCTTTCTATTATTTCTTTTCTTTTTCCTCCATATTCTTCTTTTCCCTCCCTCTCTTAAATTTCGAGGGAACTTCGTTAAACTACGGCTTTCTTTAAGCCATTCTTCCTGAATTATAATTAACTGATCCTCCATTGATTAAAGCTAATATTCTATTGATTCAGTATTAATTATCGAAGCACGTTTATCAAGGTTAATTGAGTGAATAAGTAACACTGGATTTTATCAACCAGGTCAATTTTTAATGTAGATAACTTCAAAACAATACAACACTGTAAATAGTTTTTTATGAATTGGGTCGGCGGCTATTCTTTCAACATATTTTGATTGAGTCAGATATCACGCTTGGTGCCGGTATACAAACACGTTCTGCTACTACAAGCTTTGATGAATGAAGTTGCTAAGTTGAACGACATCGATAGAATATAAATAACTTTAACCGTTTTTTCTTTTACAGCATTACCTTGTTATCCATTTTCGTTGATCAAAACCCGCTTTACATTTCTTAAATGTTGGTAAATCTGACAAGAAATTTTCATTGTTGTTGATCTGTTGATTAATCACCGTGTCATTGCTCGCTTGTTTATTTAGCAACTTGCGGAGTTGCGTGACATATTACGTAATCTTATGGGTATTATGCATATAGTTGGTTGTACTATGCATACGTCACAATAAATACTCTCAACAACACAATTGTAGCAATACCGAACAACTCATTCGTCTGTTTTTATTACATTCATATATATGTATGTATGATATATGTATATATATATTTATATACATTTATATATAGTATGTATGTATATATATATATATACACACACATACACACATGTATGTGTGTGTGTGTGTGTGTGCGTTTGTGTTTGTGCGCCCGTGCGTGCGTGTGTGTGTGCATATATATATATATATATATATATATATATACGATTATGAATTTGTTTTGCAAGATTCCTGATGTGAAATCGTGTGTTGAAGCAGATATTATATTTCGTGATGGTCTTTTTCTTAATATTTGGCAAGAAAAAATAAATTGAGAAACTCTTCATGGTGTCCCCCAACATCTATTCACTGAGGAGTTGTTCTCACCAGCGCCTGAGATCCATTTCAACCGTTCAGATTTCAAAATCAAAGGAGATGAGATGTTTGCGAAGGTGAGATCTAAAGGTACCCCAGGTAACAGTGATACATCATACAAGTTTAACAAATATTGCCAGAGCATCCCAGAGTATAGTTGAGCAGCATATTGTAGAGATCGTTGGGAAACGGGGCAGCAAAGCAGGACTGGGGCTTAATAGAGAGATGCATAAGAAAGGAGATGATATCGTCGTTCGATTAGTTAAGCCCGACATTCTAACTCAAAATAAAGGGAGTGAAATATCTTATGGTTTGCTGACAAGAAGGATGTCAAAGTTCCTGCCACTGAATTAATTCATAAACGCGTCTGTTCCTGAGCCTGCTCAAATGATTTGGAGCTTCATTCAACATGGTTAGAAGAGTAAAAAAAGACTCCCTAAGTTGTCTGTGTTGACTGAATAAATATTTACGGGTCAGTTTCCCATGCACTGATAAGACAAAACATTAGATTTTTTTTTACATTCTGATATTGTTCTTGTCGCTAGTCCAGATGTTGTCAGGAATGGAATGGTATGTGTAAAAAGATAAGGTGACAGAGATCACCTTAGAAAAGAAAAAATTGGTAATTGCGGTGAAAGACACAAGGACAAGAGTAGGACATGCAGAACCAATGGATAATTTGCCTAAACAAGAACATTTGAGATGTTGTGACCAAGGATATTGCTATATGGAAGAGGAGGAGCGTGCCACTACTTCAATCAAGTTTAAGAAGCCAATGTGCATGGGTGACATGTGGGACAGATGGGCAAGGGAAGCTATCATGGAACGTGCTGTAGAAAATGAAAACAATCAGGTTGCGATTTCTTCTAGGAACGGCGTACAATGTGCTTCCATTCCTGGCCTATATGAGGTAGCGTCTATATCATTTAGTTCTATTCCTATTTTTACACACACACACACACACACACAATCACCAGCAAATATTCAGGATTGAATATTTATATACATGTAAAAGTGAGTCCTTATGGTTAATATATATATATATATATATATATA
>NC_068986.1:90576266-90577341 GCF_001194135.2 Octopus bimaculoides | reverse complement strand
GTGTGTGTGTGTGTGTGTGTGTGTGTGTGTGTGTGTGTGTGTGTGTGTGTGTGTGTGTGTGTGTGTGTGTGTGAAGAGATCGCTATCCATTTTTGCAAGTGCATATCTCAGCAGGTCATAACGATAATTTTCGATCGTGTTTTCAGTTTGTAAAGATAATAAAGGAAATTGCTTGAAAGATGGTGATAAACTGCCTGGTATTTTCAAGAATCATTGTGTAACATTTACCTGCAGCATTACGAAGAAGACTATTGCGCGGATTCGTGTAGACAAAAATTTGGGTAAGTAAACTGTTGCATACTTTCTGTGTGTGTTTGTGTGTTTAGCGTCTGTATTTGTCCCTCGTGTTGGTGTGTTTAGCTCCCCAAAATTTGGTGGTTCGCAAAAGTGACTAACAGAACAAGTACCAGGTTTTAAGAAAAGAAAGACTAGGATCGATTCGTCCGACTGAAATTCTTCATGGTTCAGGTGTTGCACTAAGGATGATCGAATAGTCGTGGTTTCGATTCCTAGACCAGTGGTGCGTAGTGTTCTTGAGCAAAACACTTCACTTCCCGTCTATTCAACTGCAAACCTGCTATCCAGAAGAGTAGTATCATGCGAAAGCTACAATATAAGAAAGAGCATTGTGACCAGCGGTGCACAGCAACATCAAATAGTCTGGATGGGCACTCTACCGTTCAATTACAAATTACGGGATTAGTTAATTAAAAAAAATTCGAATCAATCTAGGGACTCGAATGTAAAACATTTGATTCAATAGGTATGAGGTATATGATTAAAATATATGATCCAATGATAAAAATTAATAATATAAGTGATGAACCTTCGATTTCAAATTTCCTTCCAGTGAAGAGGGAAAATAATCAAAAACCTACCCAGGAGTGGCTGTGTGGTAAGTAGCTTGCTTACCAACCACATGGTTCCGGGTTCAGTCCCACTGCGTGGCACCTTGGGCAAGTGTCTTCTGCTATAGCCTCGGGCCGACCAAAGCCTTGTGAGTGGATTTGGTAGACGGAAACTGAAAGAAGCCCGTCGTATATATATATATATATATATATATATATATATATAT
>NC_068986.1:90572020-90576226 GCF_001194135.2 Octopus bimaculoides | reverse complement strand
CCCCCCCCCCACCATCGCTTGACAACCGATGCTAGTGTGTTTACGTCCCCGTAACTTAGCGGTTCGGCAAAAAGAGATCGATAGAATAAGTACTAGGCTTACAAAGAATAAGTCTTGGGGTCGATTTGCTCGACTAAAGGCGGTGCTCCAGCATGGCCGCAGTCAAATGTTCAGGATTTTTTAATTATCTCCCTTGTTTTTATCATAATCCCCGATAATTTCCGCTGTTTTAGTTCATGAGACTCTAATTCATTGTGATCAATATTCCTTTCTATGCTGAACAAATTAATTAGAATTGCATTTTTAAATATTGTCTTATTTTCCAGTTTGCACGATGCAGCACATTTACGCAACCTGGAAGGAACCGATCTTGGATGAAATGGCTTCTAAAGAACTGAAAGGCTGTTAATTGCAAATTCTATTTTCGATGCTCTTTAATCTCTCTGTTGTCAGTAATGTATAACATGTTGTTTGAAATTAGTGATATAACTAGACTGTTTGTAACAAAGATATTTTAATGAAAAACTGCAAGCTAAAAGCAGAAACTGTAGTATAACAGCATTATTTTTCACATCGAGTATAAAACTGTATGTTTATCACAAGAACGTATACTTTACATTTCAGCGCATGCACTATAATGCAAATTAGACGAGCTAGTTAAACTGTGTCCTAGTCTTTAAATAGCTAAAAGGTACAAATGTACTTTATTGTTATTTATAAGGACAAATGAGTATAATGTTTTATGAACTTCTCAAAACACTACAAGGCAGACACATCGACCCCAATTTTTTTTTCTTTTTGTCCTCAGAGAAATAAGAAAAAAATTGAAATGTAATCACTTTGTTTACTTTTAAGAGAGGCTAAAGTTGATAAATTATGTTTATAGAAGCTTCAATAAACCATATATTCTACAAGTTGCATTGCGTACTCCTCTCATTCGTTCAACATAATGCATACAACCATCCATCCATCCATCGATACATACATACATACGTACATACATACATACATGCATACACAACACACAGAGACTGAGTCCGTAAAATCATGGTGTGATTTAAAAACTATTTATTGATGTAACTTGCAACACTACAGATTTCATGTACTTGTTGAATACGAGACAGACTAATAAAGTTTACATACAGTTTAGAGCAGTTTAGTTCACTGTGGCTTCCATTCGTTGCCCTGCACACATCTAATCGGAACTCCAGTTTTAGTTTCACACAACGAAGAATATCAGGTGCAACAGATTGGACAGTCATTGATTCTCTCCTTCACGTGCTCACTACCGCTAACAGGAACACTGTACACTCGTTGCTTGACAGCTCCACAGGTAAAAATCTAATGGCGTGAGGTCTGACGATCGTGGAGGCGATAGCATTCATCCATCCCTCCCTGTCCACCGCTGTGGAAATGTCCTATCCAGAAAGTCACGGACAATTCTGCTGTATTGCAGGGGAGTCCCATCGTGTTCAAAGAAGATACCTGCACCGACATCCCGTATTTGTGACACTGCATACTGGTCCAACATATCAAAGTAGTCTTTTAAGTCACATTCAGCTCGGTAAAGAGAAACGTCCCAATAACTCTACCATGTATGAGTGCACGCCTGACATTCACTTTGGAGCTGTTACACTCGTGCTCAATGAAGGCATGTTATGGTTTCTAAGCTCATATCATGACTTTATAACGATGAACACGTCCACACACATGGAACGTAACCTCATCGTTGAACACAATGTTCTGTAGGAATCGCTCATCATTGTTCATCGCATCAAGCGGTCGTTTAGCTCACCAACGTAAACGGGCCAATCCCGCACGAACTCATCAATGCAGTGACGGAACACTACTACATCCTCCACCATATCAATGAAATTATCACCAGTTACTTTGGCGGTTTCAGAGTTTTATATAGTTACAGAGTTTTTGATGTATCCGAATTTCAAATGGATGCTCCTGCTTTCGTTTGAAGATTTCGAGAAGGGACAGCAGTAGGATGGAAAAAATTGAGAAACACTGTTGGATTGTTAAGAGCATCGTTAAGATTAACTTTAGTGTTAATTGACTAATACTATTTGGGGTTGGCTGGTACCTTTTAAATAGTGATGACATTAATATCCTATATAGTGACAGTTTTGAAGAGCTCAGATTGCAAGTTTAAAGAGTTACTAGTGGTTTCTAGAAATTCTGTGGCGGGTTACGATAAACTTTCAGTACCACTTCTTTTTTTACATCTCCCCTTTTTGTCAACTGAGATATGAATTAAAACTTTTGCAAACTCGGGTGCTGAGACATCTTCATCAAATACAACTCTCATATGGGTAAAAAGTTGAAGTTTTTCATCGCGTTTCCAAAGATCTTTCTGAGATCTGTTCTCTCAACTGATCAGTAGATGTACCCTTTTGAATGATAGGCAGTTGGCCAAAAGGTCATCGGGGAGCAAGAGTGTGACTCCACTCATGATTTTGTTTAAACCTCTGACACCTTGTAAAGCCTCATAGCCCCAAATGCAAGTCTGTGAGATATTGCGCACCCATACTTTAATTCGGACTGCTTTAGAACCTGTCACCTGAGAGTAAAGTTGGAGCAATTCCATATGAGACGATTGCTATGGTCTACTTCAGTGAAGGAACATTTTGCCAAAATTAACTTGATCAAAAATGTTTTGTCTGTTCCACCAGACACATCTTCCCGAATCAGATGTTACTAATGAATTAATCCTTGTATAAGTTGGGTTTTTTTTAAATCAGAAACCAAGACTAATTCCCTTGTGTAGACTTGTTATTCCAGTTGTATATCATAGCTTGTCCCTAAAGAATCTCTCGTGTTGCAGTTTCCTTTCATAATGGAGTTGAAAGCATAATTCAAGATCCTTGTCAGCCTTGGGCCACATAATATTTTTATTGAGATTCAGGGCTGGGTTACTCGTAGCAGAGATAGACTCAAAGTGGGGTGTTACTCTCGTGCTTGATACAGTATGTTTTTTTGTCATGATGTCCTTTTGTTTTTGTCAAACATGCTAAGGGTCGGATGGTGAACAGGCATAATGAATAGCGAAGAGGATCTTCTTCTTGCTGGGAGAGTATGAGACTGCAGCTCCTTATAAGATACTGTTCCAGTTTTAATCATCTTCCACGAAGTCTCTTCTCTAACAAGCTTCGTGATATGTTGCATTGGCACATTAAGCAACTGTTTTAAAATTAGATTGGTTCATGAATATTGCGCAGGAGATATCTGAGATTTAAATGGGCTGCTTAAATTCTTCGGCTAATAAAATCATGATTTCATAAAGTAGTTTAAGACACCATGAAATATAGAAAAGATATTTTTGTTGTTGTACTGTCTTTCAGTTAAAATCGTATATATTGATATCAAATCATATTTCTTAAGGCACTCTACCGTTTAATTACAATACTACCTTCCAGAGACACTGACGATCTATACGTGTCGGGGATAATAATTCATATCAGAAGATGGGTCCAGTGTAATCCATGGGTAGGAGAGGTGCAACCGGAGAGTGTAGAGTTCAGAATAAAACAGTCCAGAATGAATAAATCCAGAATGAAAGAAGGTAGAATTCAGAAGTTCATGTCTGATGAGTGGAGACAGTTGCTGGAATCGAATTGACAAGACCATATTTCTTTCATCACCAGCACTATGTGAGATTCCTGCGTGTTAGGGAAGACAGCTTTTCAAAAGAGCATCAAACGTAGAACAAGAAATGTCTATCCTAGAGATCTTCCTGAATAAAATAAAATTCTGTTAGAATTGCTTTGTATCATAAATTTAGAAATACAAATTAAAACATAACAATATTATTTAATTAAATCACAAAATAAAAATTATTAACAAATACGGTCTCAAAATTTCTTTTAAGATCCTTCAAAGCTGTACCTCAACAAGTGAAACAAGTAAAGTATAAAATATAATACATAATAATGATATAGAGTAATTGAAGAGAACGTGTAGTCGGAATAATAATTTTGTATGAGAATATTCATATATTCTTGTTTTAACATGTTAGCCTCAAAATATCCAGCAGTTAATGACTGTTGAGAAAAAAATATTCTGCACGAAATTCCTTTATTCTGGCATAAAAAATTTTAGAATAATTGAAGTGACGCGAATAATTATTTTCCCAACGCTAACGTCCAAAAATGCAAATTTTTGATCAAAGGGAAGTAATTTTAACATAATTGTGTGACG
>NC_068986.1:90567321-90571736 GCF_001194135.2 Octopus bimaculoides | reverse complement strand
AAACATTTGATTGAATAGGTATGAGGTATATGATTAAAATATATGATCCAATAATTAAAAAATTAATAATAGAAGTGATGAACTGAAATGCTGAACCCCCGATTTCAAACTTCCTTCCAGAGATGGGGGAAAATAATAAAAAACCTACCCAAGTGTTTGTGATTCTTGGACAAAATGTTCAGGATTTTTTAATTATCTCCCTTGTTTGACCGACCAAATTCACTCACAAGACTTTGGTCGGCCCAAAGCTATAGTAGAAGACACTTGCCCAAGGTGCCATGCAGTGGGACTGAACCTTGAACCATGTAGTTGGTAAGCAAGCTACTTACAACACAGCCACACCTGCACCTGGTGATTTGAAGTTCATGGTGTACCAACAAAATCCTGATTAAACTGACTAATAATCAAAAGCATTCCAGCTTTGACCATTTTGTAATTTCAAGAGTATTTTGGACTTTTCAATAATATTCTAAACACATCTTTCCCTTTCCAAGAACATAGGGTGTTATTTGAAAGAAATTTGGCTGGGGTTAATCCAACGTTTTAAACATAGGTGCAAGCATAGTTGTGTGATTATAACATGACATGGAAATAAACATTAACACACACACACACAAAAGCAGGCTTCCACACAATTTCTATCTCAGGATCAGTACCACTGTACAGCACCTAGTGCAAGTGTCTTATACAATAGCTCTGGACTGACCAATGACTTTAAATGAATTTGGTAGACAAGTACTGTGGAAGCCTGTTGTATATGTGTGTGTGTGTCCATGTTTATCACACTACCACCACTGCTTGACACTTGGTGTGAGCTTGTTCTTATCCCTGTAACTGTGTGGTTCAGCATAAAAGACTTACTGAATAAGTACCAGACTTCAAAACATTAAATTCTGGGGTTAATTTGATTGACCCAAAACCCTTCAAGGTAATGCCTCAGCATGGCTACAGTTCATCACTGAAACAAGTTAAAGATAAATGATAGGTACTTTTCTTTTGTTGCATAAAACACATTATTATAAACAGTTTAAATATACATTCAGTTTCAACTTGATATACAGGAAATTACTATTTGTAAATCTCTCAATGAGAGATATTCGGCAACAGTTCTCTAGAATAAAGATTATTTGCCAACATAATATGGCAATCCTGGTTTAGGATGAATGTTGCTGTAATTTAGCCCCAGGAGACATCATCTCCAGCTGGTTATACAACACGATCTGTGTCATATATATATATATATATTTTTGAACAAGGGCATTTAGCCCCCTACCCCTACTCCCACCCCCCAACTCAGCTCAAAACAATATTTGTGTATCGCAATTTCTGAGCTGATGAAGGGAAATAACCTGGAAATCGCGATACACAGATATTGTTTTGAGCTGAGTGGGGGTACTAAATGCCCTTGTTCAAAAATATAAGAACACAGATCGTGTCGTATAGCCAGCTGGAGACGATGTCTCCTGGGGCTAAATTACAGCAACATTTGTCCTAAACCAGGATGTTATGTTGGCAAATAATCTTTACTTTTGACATACAGTGTTGGCCAAAAGTCACCTGACACTAAATCAAAACCATTTAATTCCAAGATTTATTTATGTTTAAAAACTAAATGAATTTAATAAAAGCATCTAAATATGAAACATGAAAATTGTTCAAACTGAAGTCCTTCTTGAGCGACACATTTTTCCATTTGAGTCTTTATACTTTGTAGAATTTTTGCTTTTATTTCCAAATCAATTCTTTTAACTGAGCGCCTCACCTTTATGTATCCTCTTTCCCAAATTATTATAAGATCCATGTGTCAAAAAAATGTGTTGCTAACTCCCTGTCTCAGTTCTCAGATATGTAGCATTGTGCCAATGTTGGAAGTTACTCATTATTAAATTCAAGTCAGCAAGCTGGCAGAAACAGCACACCAGGCGAAAAGTTTAGCGGTATTTCATGTCTTTATTCTGAATTCAAATTCTGCTGAGGTCGACTTTGCCTTTCATCCTTTCAGGGTCGATAAATTAAGTACCAGTTGCGTATTGGGTTCGACGTAATCGACTGGCTCCCACCCCAAAAATTTCAAGCCTTGTGCTTAGAAAAGATTATTAAATTAGACAGCTTTAACAAAATATTCATCATATTTACCATCTTCTAAAACAATTCTCAAATCAATTAAAATACAGTTGACATTTCTAACAATTTAAACTTGTATATTTTAACTATGAAGATGACACAGACTTGGCTGTGTGGTTGAGAAACTTGCTTCCCAACCATGTGGTCTCTAGTTCACTCCTATTGTGCAGCATCTTGAGCAAGTATCTTCTGCTACATCCCCTAACAGACCAAAGCCTTGACAGTGGATTTCATAGACAGAAACTAAAAGAAGGCAGTGAGCTGGCAGAAACGTTAGCACGCCGGGCGAAATGCTTAGCAGTATTTCATCTGCCGTTATGTTCTGAGTTCAAATTCCGCAGAGGTCGACTTTGCCTTTCATCCTTTCGGGGGCGATAAATTAAGTACCAGTTACGCACTGGAGTCAATGTAATCGACTTAATCCCTTTGTCTGTCCTTGTTTGTCCCCTCTATGTTTAGCCCCTTGTGGGCAATAAAGAAATAAGAAGCTAAAAGAAGCCAAAGTCTATATGTACTGCACAATGTCATCAACAATAACAAATGTAACTGCTGTCAGTACAGGATTGTATTACTGCTCTTAAAATTCATCTTTGAAGTGTCATAAAAGATTACACAGTATGTTTCTAATGAGCTGTGAACCATGACACCATACATTCATTAAGGAGAATAATTTCACATCACTGCAACTCACACTATTTCTTTGTCTATATAACTCACAACCACACATTCATAAATACATCAAAGAACTTTAATCAAACAAATCAACCCCAGTTCTTAGTTTTATTTTAATCTTGGTAATTGCTCTATTACAGTCTTTTGCTGAACCACTAGTTACACGGATGTAAACATACCAACACCAGTTGTCAAGCAGTGGCAAAGAACAAGCAGAGACACATATATACATATGTATGTATATATGTATGTATATATATATGTATGTATATATATGTATGTATATATATGTATATATATATATATATCATTCAACCACAGTAGTGGTTGAATATATTCGTAAGTCCACCATATTTCGTCAATCGCAGCAGCTTCACTAATTCAGTTCTCAACTAAATTGGTAACTGTTAACAGTTTTAAAGAGGACACTTCCTCAGCTACACTTTGGCATAAATAGTTTGAGATTTATTTCAGTAGAAAAACAGTTACATCAAAAATATATCAGGGCTAAAGGTGGGCAGTATTTATACTATTCATCTTCAATTAACATAAATTTTTTTTATTTTAAAATAAAAGTATACTTTTCTTAGGCTTAAATGATAGAAAAATGAATGAGGAATTCAGCATCGTTAATCGCATTGAACAAAAATTAGTAGAAAAAAACTTATGAGGTAAAATGTCATGAAATTTATTGTCAGTAAGTGAGGAAGTAAGTAACACCCCAATAATGTTAAGATAAGAATATATTTCTAAAATGAATGTTTACATTCTAACACAGCAAGGTGGCAGAAATGTTAGTGTGCTGGGTGAAATGCTTAGCAGTATTTTGTCTGTCTTTTCGTTCTGAGTTCAAATTCCACTGAGGTCAACTTTACCCTTCATGTATTTTTTTTTTAATAAAGTAATTTTTAATATGCTGTTGAATTAGGGTAAGTTTAACTTTTATGATTAATTTTCTCTTTCTACTTTTTTTGCTTTTCCTTTTCAGTTGCTTTACTTTTCTTTTTAGTTAATTATTTAATCAGGCTAGTTCATTAATTTGTGATATGCTTCAGATATGTGCATCTAAATTTATTGGGGCAGGAATATAGTCATTTTTGGCTGTGTCTCTATGAGCAGACCTGAAGACATGTAGTAAGGCTGTCCACAAAAGGCACTGGTTAAAAGTGCTTATATTCTAAATTTATCTTTTAAATTTCAAAATTAATTAAAAGGGATTTTTCATAAATCAAATTTATATTAATGGGGTGTAGGTAATTTTAACTTGTGTATATCTGATATGCTTTTATAATTACTGTTGTATTGAATAATTATTGATACATCTAGATTAGCAGCAGTCAGTGCTATTATCACCAACTCAAAATCTAGGTTACTTAAGGTGAGAATGGTAACTGATGGTTTTGGGGTCTTGTTGTTTGCAACTTTTGGTGAGCGATGATGCAACCAACAAGATGGTAAAATTCCCTGCCATTAATTTGGTGCAGATGGGTAATAGCAAATAATTCAATCACAACATATATTTAACTTAAACATGAAAAAAACTGAAATATTATCATCACTTCCATGGAAAAATTGAAATATTATCTTTCAGTATTTTATAAGTTTAAATCTTTAATTAT
>NC_068986.1:90558429-90567154 GCF_001194135.2 Octopus bimaculoides | reverse complement strand
ATTATCTTATAACAGCAATGCCTCGAAAAATCATGAATTACATAAAAAAATGTGAGCATGAAAAGTAATATTCTTAAGATTATAAACCTGGAAAAGTATAGGACAAGTTATTACACCTGGAAAAGTATAGGACAAGCTATTTCTTCTAGTAAAGTAAAGAATAAGAAACATTTTACTTAAAATATTGCAGCTAAAATTAAAATTTGATTATTAAAAATTATTTTATTATAGTTTACAAATAACATTATACTTATTTAAGTAGAGTTTGGCTAATTTACTACCTTAAATACAGAAAAAAGTGACTAATTAGATAAACTTTTATCCGTCAAGCTGAACAGTTTTGTACAATAAATTTAAAAGATGAGAAATGTAAAGAGTGATAAATTAGAAGAATTGGCATTCTTTGCTGCAATATTTTAAGTAAAAAGTTTCTTATTCTTTACTTTACTAGAAGTAATAGATTGTCCTATACTTTTCCATGTGTAATAACTTATCCTGTACTTTTCCAGGTTTATAATCTTAAGAATATTACTTTTCATGCTCACATTTTTTTATGTAATATATATATATATAATGGGCTTCATTTAATTTCCATCTACCAAATTCACTAAGACTTCAGTCAGCCTGAGGCTATAATAAAACACTTGCCCAAGGTACCACGCAGTGAGACTGAACCCAGAACCACATGATGTTGGGAAGCAAACTTCTTACCACACAGCCACATATTACTTTCAATATCTAACCCCATCTTAAGTCCTTTGAGAGTAGCTTTTACTTCATAATTAATCTTTCATTATATATATAACACAAATGCAGGAGGGTGTTTCCCAAGCAATATGCCACAATTCAGTGAAGTCATTGCCACAAATAAAAGATATAGTTTCTTTCATAATAATCAAGCAACTAAATGTTAACAATAACTTCTGACACAGAAATCAACAGAAATGCCTTTTACTTTCAGTATCATTGCATTTATTTCAATTATAAGTTTATATACGTACAAAATATGCTGTCCTTTTACTGCCATATGGTTTCTCTCCTAAGTTAATCATTTTGAATTTGTAAGATGCCAATCCTGGTCAAAAACTGCCAAAGGCAACAACAAAGCTGTAGTTTTAAAATATATAGGTATCTCATATGATGTAGTTTTTTTATTCTTTACAAACAATACACAATGCTTCAAGCGAACTACAATACTCTCCTAAGTAGTTCACATTTTATAGTTTTATGAATTGATTTTAACTGTGATAGTCTAACACTGCCAGCAGTGGTCACAGTCAATGAGTGAAAATGGGAAGCACCAGAACCAGTATTTATTTATACCAGACTAAATTCTTCAACACTGGCTTAACGTTAGTATATACATATTTTTAATAACATTAATGAATGTAGTTCTATATTTAAGAGATGAGGAATTATTTACATTATTTACATTTGACGGATATTTGTCCTCATCTTGTTTGTTGTTAACACAACGTTTCGGCTGATATACCCTCCAGCCTTCGTCAGCGACCTGATTAATAATAATAATAATAATAATAATAATAATAATATTATAATAATAGTAACATCGTTAGGAATGAGAACCCAGGTTTGAAATTTCCCCAAGACACCTGACGAAGGCTGGAGGGTATATCAGCCGAAACGTGTTAACAACAAACAAGATGAGGACAAATATCCGTCAAATGTAAATAATGTAAATAATGTAATTAATGAATGTGTTTTGTAATTTGGTTGAATGGTTGCAAAAGAAAGGCAGAAATGTTGAGGGGTTTAATTTTAGCTGAAGTTTATTCAGTCAAAAATGACTCCATAACTTAATTAGCAACAAGAAAAAGGCTGTTTGATTAACTTTAGCTAAGATTGCACAATAATTTGCAAATGGAAAGTGTTTCATTGTCATTATAGTTAATTACACAATCAATGCTACAGTTAAGTATAACTGATGCTATTATCTGTTACATAATATTTAATTAGATATAATGATATAATTAGTAACATATGTATGATGTTATACTTTGTCACATATTGTTTATATTATAATTTGTGCAATAGCTATAGTTAACGTGTTTTACATAATAATTAATGATTTCATTATATGAAACTGATGCTATTTTTAGTTACATAACAGCTGATGTTATGGTCTGTTACACAATAGCTAATGAAACAATTTTTTTCTTCCACTGACACAAGCCACAGATATGTAGAAAAAGGGATACAGTTGACTGAATTAATTGCAATACATAGCTAAAACTTATTGTATCAACTCTAGAAGGATGGAATGGAAAGCTGACCATGGTAAGATAAGAACTGAAAATACAGGATGTTGAAGTAATCACTCGACCAATTCTGGCAATTCACAGCCTTGACAGAAGTAAATAATGACTAGAAATGAAAGAAAGACAAAACAATGTTTTATAATAATTACTATTCTGTCCCTTAACAATTCTGTTAAGGTTACTTGGTAGTTTAATAATGTTGACATCTTCAGTTTTTAAAGAGAGATGGCCAGGAAAAAGATGAGATTTCAATTTTATGAGAATATTCAATATTTAATTAGTAATGTTTCACAGAAACTTGGGTGACAACCTGTACACTGTGTTGTAGAGATGCAGAATAGCATTGTGTGGAATGAGATAATTGGGCGCAGCTGTTTGGAGCTGATGATTTGGTACAGGCTGATTGGGCATTCTGTCTGTTTTGTTGACACTACGTTGTGGCAATGGAAACAAACACACACACATACACATGCATCAAGAAATATACACACATTGTGAGAAAGAGGGAGGGAGAGAGAGACATTACTATTTATTGATTGAACACGATTAACATAAGCACTTTCTCTCTCCTCATACACATAAAGAAATACGTTCACATACATAAAACACAGGGAGTGGACAAAGAGAGGAAAGATTAACCCATTAGCATTCAGATTACTCTGTGAAATGTAATGCTTATTTATTCACATCGTTTTCAATTAATCACACAATACCTCATAGTTTTGGAATGTCCATTCAGATGCCAGTGCCACTTAACGAGCACCCATGCCAGCGCTGTGAAAACACATCTGTGCCAATGCTATGTAAATGCACCCGTACCAGTGGCACGTAAAAGGCACCCAGCACACTCTGCTAAGTGGTTGGTGTAAAGAAGGGCATCCAGCCATAGAAACCACGCCACAACAGACAGTTGGAGTCTGGACAGCACCCTGCTAGCCAACTCTATGTCAAACTGTCCAACCCATGCCAGCATGGAGAGCAGATGTTAAACGATGATGATGATGAGTGTTTATTTTTGGAGTGACATTGTAGGATGGGTGTAAGAGGTCAGATCTGGCCAGTTTGAATATAAAACACGTAGAATATTTGGGCCAGATCTGGCCAGTTTAAATGCTAAAGGTTGATGTCAAATAAGTCAGTGCCAAATCAGTGACGTCAAGTAAGTGGTGCCAAAATGCTTATGCCAAAACAGCTCATATCCACTACTGTGTACACACACACTGTAAATAACAATATATTATGTGAATATTTTTAGGGCTGTTAACAAGGAACTCAAGAAGCAACTGGTCAGTTTGCGACCCGTATTGTTGATACCAACATGATGCATGATTCTGAAAACATTTGATAAGTTCTACATTTTTATAATGTGATGAGTTGATCAAAACTTCTTTAAAATAATCTTGGAGATGAATTTGCTCGGCATGTGATTTGATCTGAGACTGTGTTGAAACCAAAGCAATTTTAGTGTCAAAGGCACATATTGACCATCCAAAAACTCATAGTGTCAAACAATTTTGACACTAAATAATAAATGTTTAAGTGAAGTTAATAGTTTTGGTGTGTTTTGTGAATGGGCAATGTGAGTCTTTCATGCTGCATTTGTCTTTGGAACAACACTTTGATTAAAATTTCAAGGACAAAAAAATCTCCCTAAAATTGCATTTCAAAACAGTTGTAAATTTGAGTAAATGAATTCAAACTTTAGCAGACACAGTCTGCTAAGAGCAAAAAAAAAAAGAAAAAAAAAAGAATGTGAGTGATTCTTTTTTTGTTAAATCTACTTTGGTAACGCGTTATTTCAACTTCTGAAAAGCATTTGTAATTCATATGATAGAATAAGGGTTGTTAACGATATCTATGACCAATACTTTGTAATGGCTGTTCTAGTTGTATTTTAGGATTTCACAACCAAATGATAAATCAAATCTATTCAGTTTCTTCCTTTACAAAACGTCTAGTATGTGTGGAGGTCACATCTAGTTTCATGTTTGTCTCATTCATTACTACCTGAAACAATTTTTCTATATATCCCTTCTGAAATGAATTTTGAACTGAATCCTGGATCTTCAACAAAATATTACAGAAAACTATCTGAAATATAATTTCAATATTTTCCATTTTCAGTCAACCAAACACTGGCTATCAAGGTCCTGAGTTGTTAAAAGTAATTCTTTTACACTTTACTGTTTTAACATTTTGGGTAAAATTCAGCAAAAAAGAAAAAAAATTACTTATTCAATCTAATCTCAATTATTCCATATAACACACTATGCACATTCCCACATAACTCATCCTATGTTATTTCATATAACATACAGTATAGTATCTGTCATTCTATATAACTTACTATGTCGTATCTATTATATCATATAGCACACTACATAGTATTTATGATGTCATAACACACTACATAGTAATCGTTATATAATATATAGTGTCTATCAGCTCATATAGCAAACTACACGGTATGTTATATAACACAATATATACTGTCTATTCTCTCTTAAAACACACTATACAGTATGTTATCCTTCATAACACATCATATAGTATCTGTTAAAGCATATATCACACTGGTTAGTTTTCCACAATCATTACTGAGCCAAAGTCTCTTTAATATGAATAAATTTATGTTTCTTCAGATTACTTTTAATTGAAAATGCTTTTCCACAGATTTCACAGTGGAATGGTTTCTCTCCTGTATGAACCAATTCATGCTTTTTTAAGTCACTTTTTGATGAAAACGTTTTAGTACAGGTTTCACAGGGATAGGGTTTTACACCTGTATGAGTTAATTTATGGGTTTTTAAATTAGCATTTTGTAAGAATTCTTTACCACATGTGTCACATTTATAAGGTCTCTGTCCTGTGTGAACCAGTTTATGTTTTGAAAGGTAGCCTCTACATGTGAATGCTTTACCACAGATTTCACAATAGTGGGTCTTTTCTACACTGTGGATTGCTTGATGGTTACGTAGGTAATATTTCTTTGTGAATGCTTTACCACAAATTTCACAGTGGTGTGGTTTCTCATTGGAGTGAGTTGCCTTATGATTACGTAGACAATCTTTCCTTGCAAATGCTTTCCCACAAATTTCACAAGAGAATGATTTATCTCCTGTGTGAGTTCGAATATGTTCAGTTAAGTGTGAAATATATAAAAACCCTTTCCCACAAACCTCACAGCTGTATGGTTTTGCTCCCGTGTGAGTCCTTATATGTTCAGTCAAATGAGTTATCCGTAAAAATCTTTTATCACAAATATCACAGTGAAAAGGTCTCTCCCGTGTATCAATCATGTCCTCCATTATCTTGATATATTTTCTCATGGATTCACATCAGCAATCACAATGATATAATATATTCATCTTTTCTTATTGCTATGCCAAGGAAGAGAAATTGGTCTCAAGGAAGCTCCATTTTTCATTTTCAACATTTAAATTTAATTTTTTTTTTCTCTCACAGTATATAAACAGAGAACATCTTTCTTTGAAATCAGCTTTTCATTACAGGAAAATTTCCTGAAATACAACAAAACTATTGTCAGTTAAACAATATAACATTAAAAAGTGTGAAATTAGAAATAGTTAGTTTTAATTTACTTTTGATTTCAAAAAGAACTGAACTGAAAGTATTTTTAATTCATTTTTAACTTGTTAGAAAGAGTGAACTACAGCAACATGAGATGAAGTTATCTTCTCAAGTCATGCAAAGTCATAAGGGCCAGTTTCTGGGTTTCCTGGCATGTAAATTCCCCCGTCTGGACAGGAAGCTGGCCTGTCACAGGATTACTCATTTTTGCCAGCTGAGTGAACTGTAGCAACATGAAATGAAGTGTTTCGCTCATGAACACAATGTGTTGCCTGGTCCAGGAATCGAAAACACAATCTTACAGTCATGACCCTAACACCCTAACCACTAAGCCATGCGCCTCCACAAATGAGTGAAACTAGGTCTTTGATCATGGATCTGAAGATCAGTGTTGGCCAAGAGTAAAAACAAGATATTTATCTAAATAAATATTTCTGTCAGTGTCATTAAAGAAACATATATACAAAATAAATTTCTTAACTCAAGTCTATATTTTGCATATAGCAATGTAAAGAATGTCTGCTTGTTTCAAATGGAACTTTGCAACAGCAAGCAGAAATGGGGGCTTCTATGGAGTCATTAGATCTCCAAAAAATAGAAGCCAACCTATCCTTAAATCACACATCAACTTCTAAAAAGCAGGACACATCAGATAATGTAGTCCATTCCAAACTCAGGCAACTATCTTAAATTATTGGTCTGCTCTCACTAACCATATATCTAGTGTATAGTTTTGTAAAACCTTCATTGTCATTTTGCTTCAATCATCGTCGTTTAACGTCCGCTTTCCATGCTAGCATGGGTTGGACGATTTAACTGAGGACTGGTGGACCAGGAGGTGACACCAGGTTCCAATCTGATTTGGCAGAGTTTCTACAGCTGGATGCCCTTCCTAACGCTAACCGCTCCGAGAGTGTAGTGGGTGCTTTTACGTGCCACCGGCACGAGGGCCAGTCAGGCGGGTACTGGCGACGGCCACGCTCGAAATGGTGTCTTTTACGTGTCACCTGCACAGTCAAAAATAGTTTCAAATGAACTGTGACATAAAATTAAATTGGTAAATTAAGATCTTGAAACTTGAGGAGCTTAAAAATATATAACTGTCCTGTGAAAGACTAATAACAAATGCAAATTGTCGTCTTTATGGAGTCGTTTAGCTGTGGTCAGCCCTGACAGAGCAGACATGTAAGGCATTCCAAGCATGTCATCCAATCTTTTTTTTAAGACAGTAGTGTATAATACGAAGGAACTTGGCTACTATTTTCGGCATGTCAGGCGACCATGCAGGAGCTCTCAGAGTTGGGATTCTTCTAGTTTAAAACTGCCACCAATGCAAGATGTTGCAGTGGAATTAAACCAGAAACCACAAAGCTGCAGAATCAACTTAATAATAACTGTGCCTAAAATCAAAAAGATGAGATAGTCACGGTTGGAATGCCTTTTGATATCATAGGTGTATATTTAGAACTTAAGCTAAACAAATGACACAATATTATGTCTTCATACAGTCGCAGTTTTCACACATATCTAAGTGTTTCTCTCCACCTTCACACAACAATAAAAACAATCTCTCTCTCTTCTCTGTCTTCACACAACATTAAAAGTAATATCCTCTTCTCTTTCTTTACATGTCACTAAATAATGTCTTCACATAGCACTAAACAATGCCTTTCTTTCTCTCCTGGTCTTCATACTACAGTAAATAATCTCTGTATTCACATACTTAATGTGTGTGTCTCTCTCTCCCTCTCTCTTCACAACACTAAATAATCTCTCTCTCTTTTTCTATATATATGTAATTAAATAAAGGTTCTCGCTCTCTGTCCTCGCTTAACACTAAATACTCTATCTTCACAACACAGGATTCAAACAGGCAACAGTAATTAACATGTGCAAGCTACCAGCTAACGGAGGAGCCTCTATGTGGCTTTTCGACCAGCTAGAAAAGGCAGCTAAATTACCTTCAAAACAAACTTATACAGAGAACAATTATTGTCACGCCTTCGATCTTCGATCTATTCGATCAGAACTGACCTGGAGCGAGTCAACAACATCCAGCATCAATTCACAGCAACAGTCGACAACAGAGCTTAACTTGCTTCAAGCTTCTCACTTTCTTCTTCTTTATAATTCATCATAACCCAAGAGCAACACATACCTTTTAGATCCTACCGAACTGTTTCTAAATTGTAAATAATCACTAGAGTCCACTTCACGTTCCCTCAATCTTGTGAAGACAGCGTGTTATGGCTGACCGGAAGTACAGCCAAAACGAATTGATAAACGCTAACACAGCTGACATAAATACTCGGTTAGTCATCCCTTACCATTCTATTTACGTTTTCACATCTGAGATGTTATATAAGAATCTTAAACCAATGCCGGTTGTTGGTTGGTACTTATTTTGTCGACCTTGAGTGGAGGCACAATGGACCAATGGTTAGGGCAGCGGACTCGTGGTTTCGATTCCCAGACCGGGCGTTTTGAGTGTTTATTGAGCGAAAACACCTGAAGCTCCACGAGGCTCCGGCAGGGGATGGTGGCGAACCCTACTGTATTCTTCCACCACAACTTTCTCTCATTCTTACTTCCTGTTTCTGTTGTGCCTGTAATTCGAAGGGTCAGCCTTGTCACACTGTGTCACGCTGAATATCCCCGAGAACTACGTTAAGGGTACACGTGTCTGTGGAATGCTCAGCCACTTGCACGTTAATTTCACGAGCAGGCTGTTCCGTTGATCGGATCAACTGGAACCCTCGTCGTCATAACCGACGGAGTGCCAGCCTGTCGACCTTGAAAAGATAAACAACAAAGTTGACCTCGAGGAGGTTTGAACTCTGAAAATAAAGAACAAC
>NC_068986.1:90553676-90558419 GCF_001194135.2 Octopus bimaculoides | reverse complement strand
ATTCTGCCCAATCTTGTGTTCAATTTGGTGGGTCTTTTTAAAAATTTTTTAAGTGATTATCTTTTGCTTTTCTTTCTTCTATAGTCACAAGGTCTGAGATTTTGTGGGGTGGGGCTATTTGGTTACATCGGCCTCAGTGCTCAGCTGATACATATTTTATCGGTCCCAAAAGATGAAAGGCAAAGTCGACCTCGGCGACAGTTGAATTCAAAAAAAGTAAAATTCGGAAGAAATACCACTAAGCATTTTGTCCGGCTTGCAGCCTTTTTTTAAATGACTTAATGGTTGCAAGACCTGTTCAAAAAAATTGGAGATATTATAACCTACTTTGGAGAGAGAGAATTTAGTGTTGCATGAATAGAGCGCAGGAAATACAGTATTACGAGAGGAGAGAGATTCCTAAGTGATGTGTGAAGAAAAAGAGAGAGAGAGAGAGATTTGGTATTGTGCACAGATACAGAGAAAAGGGAAGAAACATTACTTGATGCTGAGACAAACGAGAAGATTTAAAGTGGGAATACAAATATATAAATGAATAGCGTCGGCAAAAGGAAGGTTTTTTGCCAAACAAGATACTGAGTGCAATGAAAACGGCATTTTCATGTGTATTTATGTATGCCTCTCTGTGTGTTCATCGCCCGCACGCGTGGTGTAATGTAAGCAAAGGAAACAGGAGGGATCAAAATAAAGATCTACTCTTTTACTTGTTTCGGTCATTTGACTGCGGCGATGCTGGAGCACCGCCTTTAGTCGAGCAAATCGACCCCAGGACTTATTCTTTGTAAGCCTAGTCTCTTTTTGCCGAACCGCTAAGTTACGAGGACGTAAACACACCAGCATCGGTTGTCAAGCGATGTTGAGGGGACAAACACATACATATATACGACGGGCTTCTTTCAGTTTCCGTCTGCCAAATCCACTCACAAGGCTTTGGTTGGCCCAAGGCTATAGTAGAAGACACTTGCCCAAGGTGCCACGCAGTGGGACTGAACCCGGAATTATGTGGTTGGTAAGCAATCTACTTACCACACAGCCACATCTACTAGGACGTGAAAAGCATGAGCTGTAGAATTTTGTCTCAAAGAAAAATCTGTCTGAAAAAATGTGAAGCTGAGCCCCAAGTGACATCAGCCGACTATTGGACACAGTTTTTCAGCGTGATTTCTCAAACTCAGTGGTAAATATTTTCTTTATCATCTGGATTTGAGCCAGAACTTATGTTCCTATAAGAAAACAGCAAACAATGCATTTACTGGTGTGTAATGAAGCTTGCCAAGCTGGAATTAGTTTAGTATAAGCACACGAAGCAGTGATGATAAAAAAAAAAGACGTGTACTTTTATATTTAACACATTCTTGTACACTGAAATGTGAATGGTACTTGCTGTAGGATTTTGTCTCAGAGAAAATTTTCTCCTATTAGGTTTTGTTTGTAAAAACATTCAGCCGAGTTCCAGGTAACATCAGACGACCAAACACAGTGTAGATTACATATAATCTGAGGTAGTGTATGTAAACAGATCATCTGTATGCATGAGGTAGTGAGATGAAGAGAAAGAGTTGGGAAAGAGGCATATGGAGGACTATAAGATAAGTAGAATGAAAAGTCTAAGCACTTTGATAGAATTAAAACTTATAAAGAGGTAAATGCTGGTTGTAGTACACTGAACTTTTTTCAGCCCATTCTTACCCCAAATGCTATACTTTCAGAACAAGCCCCTCCCTGCTAATTACATCTCTTTTTGGTAACAAAAGCTGTCCACTACTTCTAGTGAGGCATCCGGGTATTTAAGAAAATTCTTTTCCTGTGTATTCATAATACTCCAGTGCATTTATCACATTTGAAGTTTACATACTCTGTTAGTTTGCCTGTGACTCCAATACACCTTTTGTGTGTCCATAGTTTGCAATGGGTAAGCACATGGAACTACACTCTTTCTACATATAGAGCAAGGCCGTTTCTCAGACGATACCAAAATCCTGTCTTCTTTCCCACTTGCTAAAATCTTTCATAATTGCTAAGTTCAAACTAAGAGCCCTTGTGTCTAGGTCTAGTTTTTCTAACTGGAATTTCTATTCTGATTCTCCTATAAATTCAGCTATGAGAAATAGATCATCAGCTTCGTCGTTCCTAGAGACATTCAGTCTTAGCGTTTCTTGGATGGCTTGTAGAGATGAACTGGTGAGCACTGAGTACTGAAATGGATGGATTCCTGCCCACATACCAAATTCATCATCGTTACTCTCGGCTTGGTTGGGGTTTTACGCCATCTACATGTCTATAGCCTTAAGTAGGCTGTTTCATAAAAATTCCATTGTCATCTATGCTATAGGTTTCTAAACATTTCTCCTTATGGCCATATGCCTCAATTAGAATTTCTGTAAATCTATTCCCAATTGCAGAATCCTTTATTTTCCACATCGTCTTTTGTTTGTCTGCCTCACTCTGATTGTGAAGTCACCAACTACTAAACTATTATGTGTAGTGCGTTCTACACCAGGAAAGGTTTTGATATTTACAATGACCCTATTGTCCAGTTTCCTGGTGAAAAGGTAATCTGACTTGTGGGTACACTAGATTATTAGTAGGTAATGAGATGGTTAGCTCATCTCCTGAATTGTGTTTCGCAAATTGTTAGATCAGTTACATCACAGAACTCTAGAAGCTTTATACCATCTACATTACTTGAATCATATCCATGTGTATCAAAGAAGTCCTCAATCAGGACTAACATGTCCTTTCAAGTCACCAGCCATGATGAAATTGCTGTCAATCATTAGTCTACAGAAAGGTCTCATTGAAGTGGTCTCTCTATCAATTCCATTTGTGGGCCAGTACAAAGATAATGATCGCTGTCAAGTTGCCTATAACTAGTCCCAGTTTAATTATCTTATTTGCACACCCTGACTACCTCAATTACTTTTTCATTTTCAGCAGGCAGTATGCCTACTCCACCCTTGCTGTTATAACTACTCACCCAGAAGAATTTATTTTGCTTCCTCTACCTGTGAGTATTTTGGATGAGGACCTTTTCCATCTTACCTTTTGCAAACAGCACAAATCCATTCGTCTCCACTCAGTGCTTCTACGATCGCACCAGACCCACATTTCATCGCCCTTGTGTTTATGGTTGCACCCCTAAAATTTCGAAATGTACTGAAAGAGAGGATATATCTTTGGTGGGAAGAGTGTTTGCTTGTTGCTCCATAACTACTTGACGACATTTGCACCAGTGAAGAATAAGAAACGTTGTGTCAGTTTGCCAGCAGATGGTAGATTAACAGAGATTATTACATGCCTTCCCATTTAGTTTGCCACTATCTATTTATTCATTCAACACTCGCTAATTCTGCCACCAAAGTTGTAGCTTACAACTATTATCAATAAATAATAAATGTTTCTAATGTTGTTAACATTACTAGTGTTATGAGTGTTTGCTATGATTTTTTTTTTTACCATCATTGACAGCATGCTGATGTAGAAACTGTGGCTGGTACATGAAGCAATATGATCTCTGACAGTTACAGAAGCTTTTTACTTATCGAAGAAGAGAAAAAAGATTTTCAGTATAGGTGGAGAAAGTGGGGCTGAGTTTGCACATCATAAACCCCAAACTAGGAGAGAAAAATATTCAAAAGAACAGGAGCATATCAAAAAGAGCAGATGTAACATATTAGAATGTGAAGTAGTGAATGAGCATGGTAATATGAAAGATAGGAAAACAAATTTGGTGCTTATCTTAGCATCTCTTCACTAATTGGAAATGGTTGTCAGTAAAGTCAAATAGAGCTAAAATAACCCTCTGTATGTTATATTATATCTTATACTCTCTTTTACTTGTTTCAGTCATTTGACTGCAGCCATGCTGGAGCACCGCCTTTAGTTGAGCAGATCGACCCCAGGACTTATTCTTTGTAAGCCTAGTACTTAGTCTATTGGTCTCTTTTGCCAAACTGCTAAGTTACGGGGACGTAAACACACCAGCATCGGTTGTCAAGCGATGTTGGGGGGACAAACACAGACACACATATATATATATATATATATATATATACGACAGGCAATGCTGTTCTGTACTGTTGGAGTAATTACTGTCAAAAGGTGCCTGAATTATTGTGATCTCAAATTGACAACTAATGAAAGGAATTCTTCAATACAAGTTATATATAGGTGCAGGAGTGGCTGTGTGGTAAGTAGCTTGCTTACCAACCACATGGTTCCAGGTTCAGTCCCACTGCGTGGCACCTTGGGCGTCTTCTACTATAGTTTAACTCTATATGGCTTGTGAGCATGAGTGCTTTCCTTCAAATCCACTTTTATGCTTCTGGGGTTAATATAATCGATTATAACCTAGAAGGCAGTGCAACGCTATTACTAAGTAAAGAAAGAGTTAAGAATCCTTCCATTTGAAAGCACATCCTCAATGTAACAAGCACTATCTTGACAAAAGCTGCTCTTACTCTTCAAAATCAGAAAATACTTTATCACCCAACAACTGTTAACCCTTCACAAGGCACAGGAAATACCCACAATGCAATACTGCTTCTACATTTGGAATAGGGCTAACACAACTAATAGGTAATTTAGTTTAGCTCCCAGTCAGCCCTAACTGAGCAAACCTATGATTAAAAGCATCCTGGTTATTTATTTTTTTTATTCAGGTAACATATCTTTAGTCGAGCAAATCGACCCCGGGATTTATTCTTTGTAAGCCTAGTACTTATTCTAACGGTCCCTTTTGCC
>NC_068986.1:90552905-90553666 GCF_001194135.2 Octopus bimaculoides | reverse complement strand
GTAGTGGGACTGAACCTGGAACCATGTGGTTGGTAAGCAAGCTACTTAGCACACAGCCACTCCTGCGCCTATACTGTGTGTATCATTAACTTTTTTATTCATTGAAGCTGTGTCTGCCTTGACAACTCATGTCATTGGATGACAAATGTTTAGCAATTCATCTGAAATTGGTTAAATCTTAACAAGGCAAATCATAATTCAATCCCAAATTACATACATATAGAGTTGCTTTAATTATATAATCATAACAATGACTCTATAGTTTAACTCTTTTTTTTTCGTGGGTTAATGATACATCAAGTAGCCCTTTAAATATGCAGTCCCAAAAGCAGTTTCAATAAGATTGGTATTGAAAATTTTAACCCAGACAACACAAATACAGCTACTAATTACTAATACTCTTTTATTTGTTTCAGTCATTTGACTGTGGCCATGCTGGAGCACCACCTTTAGTCGAGCAAATCGACCCCGGGACTTATTCTTCGTAAGCCTAGTACTTATTCTATCGATCTCTTTTGCCGAACTAAGTGACGGGAACATAAACACACCAGCATCGGTTGTCAAGCAATGCTAGGGGAACAAACACAGACACACACACACACATATATATATATATATATCATCATCATCATCATCATCATCATTTAACGTCTGCTTTCCATGCTAGCATGGGTTGGACGATTTGACTGAGGACTGGTGAACCAGATGGCTACACCAGGCTCCAGTCTGATTTGGCAGAGTTTCTACAGCTGGATACCCCT
>NC_068986.1:90545218-90552314 GCF_001194135.2 Octopus bimaculoides | reverse complement strand
CCACACAGCCACTCCTGCGCCTACTTAATAATATATTAAAAAACCTTGACTAAATACCAGGGATGTAATTCATTTTATAAACTATTTCAAAAGCCTAACTCCCAACAGATTTCTAAATGATAGAAGTTTCATAAAGCAAACAAAATCAAACAGTAGGGTTTTGAGATATATTCCTGTAAAGTTTCCTTATAAAATTATCTATGAATATGTATAGAAAAACAATGAGTTAAATAAGAGAAATTATAACATTCAGTCAAGGAATAACAGGTTTATCCAATCAAGAAGTAGTGTTTATTCTTCATCATTGTTTAACATCCATTTTCCATGCTGGCATGGGTTGGACAATTTGATAGGCTTTGATGTGTCCAAGGACAGCATCAATAGCCAATGTCTGCTTTGGTATGGTTTTTATGGCTGGATACCCTTCCTAATGCCAACCACTTTACAGTGAGGACCAGGAGCTTCTTTTGTGCTGCCTGTACTATTGAGGTTGCAATGCAGCTTACACAACCCCAAGTCGGGGGGGAGTAGGTTCTTGAAGAGGGATCTGCTTGGCTACTTACATCTAGTAGGATAAAGGGAGTTGGGAGAAAATGAAAATGATCAGTAGGAGCTAAATAATCAAATATGAAGCATTGAAATATAAATATGAAAAATTTATAATTAAGCACTACTGCTGTCACCATATTATGTAATATACAGGCAATAGTATATGATAAGCTATGTTATTAAATTGACATTTGAATAATGGTTGAGTGGAACAAATGCAAGGTAATATGTGGTATTAAGTACAAGAGTAACCAAGCAGGCTTTTTTTCTATGAACATCACAGTAAGTGTTCTTTCCTTAATAAATTTATTAAAAAAATAAGGAACAATTTTGAGAAAATATATCACAAATTTTAGTGTTAAATCTTTGCACATTTCATCTATATTTAAATGGAAGGCACTTTCACAAATTTGATTATTTTCTTGTATGAATTTGTTTATGACGTATTAAATTTCTATTCCTAGAAAATGCTTCACCACAAATTTCACACTGGTATGGTTTTTCTCCAGTGTGAATGCGTATATGGTATGACAAGTGACTACTACTAGAAAAAGCTTTGTCACAAATTTCACATTGGTAAGGCTTTTCTCCTGTGTGAATACGTGTATGCTCTGCCAAGTGATCCTTTCTGTAAAATGTTTTGTCACAAATTTCACATTGGTATGGTTTTTCTCCTGTGTGAATACGCGTATGTTCTGATAAGTGACATTTTCTATGAAATGCTTTTTCACAAAATTCACACTGATATGGTTTTTCACCAGTATGAGTGCGTTTATGGCGAGACAGATTTGACTTTCGAGAAAAAGATTTCTCACATATTTCACAATGGTATGGCTTTTCCCCCGTGTGACTCCATTTATGATCTGTTAGTTTACTGTTACAGGAAAATTTTTTCCCACATATTTCACAATGGTAAAGATTTTCTCCTGTATGAAGGCGTCTATGGGCCGCTAAGTTGCTGCTATGAGAAAATACTTTGTCACATATTTCACAACGGTAAACTCTTTCAATGCGATTAAACCTCTGATCTTTCAACTGAACCTTTTGTAAAAACTCTTTTCTACAAATTCCACTATCACCTTGCCTTTCTACTGTGTGAACGACTTTATGGAAAGTTAATCTACTCTTCAAAGAAAATGTTTTTCCACAAATTTCGCATGAATATGGTTCACTCCCTGTGTGAATAATTTTATGAAGTGATAATTGACTCTGCAGAGGAAATGTTTTCCCACAAAATCCACAGTGATACGGTGTTCTTCCACTGTGCCTATGCTTATGACTGGATAACTGTGTACTACTTGAAAATGCTTTCCCACAAATGTCACAATCATATGGTTTTTCTCCTGTGTGTATACGTTTATGATCTTTTAAATAACTACCACAAGAAAATGCCTTTCCACAAATTTTGCATTGGTATGGTTTTTCTCCAGTGTGAGTTCGTTTATGATAAGCTAAATGATTATTAAAAATAAATGCTTTTCCACAAATTTCACAGTGGTAGGGTTTTTCCCCTGTGTGAATACGTTTGTGATATGTTAATTTATTATTACAAGAAAAAGCTTTACCACAAATTTCACAATTATAAGGTTTCTCTCCAGTGTGAATACGCACATGAATAGCTAATTTACTAACAAAAGAAAATCCTTTTCCACAGATTTGACAGTGGTGTGGTAGTTCTCCTGTGTGAATGCGTTTGTGATATGATAACGCACTGTTACAAGAAAATGCCTTTCCGCAGATATCACAGTTGTGTGGTTTTTCTCCAGTGTGAATGCGTATATGACGGGACAAATTACTACTAAAAGAAAATGCTTTCCCACAGATTTCACAGCCATAGGGTTTCTCTCCTGTGTGAATACGTGTGTGATCTGTTAATGTACACTTTCGATAAAAGACTTTCCTGCAATATTCACAATGGTACACTTTTTTACCTTTTTGAGTGCACTTATGAGCATCAAAGTTACTCTTTATAGAAAACAGCTCCCCGCAAACATCGCATCTATATGGTTTCTCTTCCGGTTCAAACATTGTCAGATTAATAGAACTTTATAACAATGATGTCTCTATTCAAGTGATGTAGAACATACAAAAAAATGTTTCATTGGTCAACTGTTCATTTCCATTAACTAATTTGCATTTGATGTAACATTAACTTCACACTAATATCAGATATATTATAACTGTTCACTGTAGATATGTTTGTCTTACATCGCACTATCCTCAGACAACTTTAATAAACACCACACACTGGTTATTTCAGCAAACACAACTGAATGATGGCATTATCAGGTAGAACTCCACAGTCTGACACAAATGTTCTGAAATTAAAGAAAACCATTATTAGCATGTAACTTCATATGATACAAGATTGAAAGTGGCATTATATTTATGTATCTGTGAGACATAATGATGAATTATATTTGCAATGCTCACTTAAAAGGTAGATTTCACTTAGGAAGAAATTTTAAAATACTGACTTGGCAGTTAAAAGACTATAAAAGAACTATGTCAGTTCTATTAACCAATTAGTGAAACAGAAGTTTTGGATAGATATATCTGTTTTAGATGTTCAACTTAAATATAATTTATTATGCCTTACTTTTAAATGTTGTTGTTGGCACTCAGTCGCTTACGACGTCGAGGGTTCCAGCTGATCCGATCAACGGAACAGCCTGCTCGTGAAATTAACGTGCAAGTGGCTGAGCACTCCACAGACATGTGTACCCTTAACGTAGTTCTCGGGTATATTCAGCGTGACACAGTGTGACAAGGCTGACCCTTTAAATTACAGGTACAACAGAAACAGGAAGTAAGAGTGAGAGAAAGAGTACAGCAGGGTTCGCCACCATCCCCTGCAAGAGCCTCGTGGAGCTTTAGGTGTTTTCGCTTAATAAACACTCAAAACGCCCGGTCTGGGAATCGAAATCGCAATCCTATGACCGCGAGTCTGCTGCCCTGACCACTGGGCCTCCACACTTTTAAATATAGTGGCTTAAAAAAGACACACATTACAGGGTGTTCAAGCTAAATTTGGCATTTTTTTGTGTCTCCTTTTTTCAAGAACAGCTTGAAACTAAAGTTGTGGCTGAGAAAAAAGATAGCTGACATGGACGGTTGGGAGCTATCTGAATATCGGAAAAGGGAAACTTGTATTCTGATGATTCACACTGTCAACATCATGACTGCTGCTCAATGTTCTGTGAACACTGTAAAGGCAGCAGATATGACACGAACAACTGCAATGGAGACTACAAAGCCATGACCAGCAGAACAGGACATAGCAGGCGTTCTGACTGTGTCAAAACATTGGAATTCATACAACAGCAGGACAAGGTGATGGAAGATCTGAACAAGGGAATCCAGGTTTTAGTGAGAGAGATGGGTGTTGGAATCGCCACCATGAAGTTGGTACTGAATAAGGATCTTTACTACCACACATATAAGGGGTGCAAGGGACAAATTCTGATAGCCAATGCCAAGAAACTCTTGAATAAGCTGTGGCATCCTGCTGAGCTGGGGATGATCTGGTTCTTCTCAGATGAAAAGAACTTCAACCAGGACCAGTTGCAAAACATCCAGAACAACAGGTGCCTTGCTTACAATTCAAGTGGTGCCACACATATGATGAAAGCCAAGTTTCCCTAAATCTGTGATTGTCTTTGGGTGTGTCTCCAGTGAGGCTGACATCATATTACCCCACATCTTGGAACAGGGCCTTAGGCTTAATTCAGACAGCTATATGAAGTTGATGGAGACTGTGATCAAAATCTGGCTGGAGAAGGCCATATGTGTGGCTATAGGATTTGGCTCCATGGCATGCTTTCAGAAAGAGTCTGAAGTAGTTGACAGAGAATTTCTATAACTTCACCAGCCCCAATTCCTGACCTCCTAATTCCCCTGATAGTAATCCTAGGGATTACTATCTATGAAGCATGGTTCATAAAAACACTAACTGCTCTGCCTGCAACACCAAGGCTGAGCTGGTAGCTAAAATCAAGGTGTTCAAAGATTATCTCAGAGACAGAGGAATGCATGCACTAGGTTCCAGAGATATCACGAGGCAGTGGTGAAAGCTGAGGATGGTTACTTTGAGTAAACTGTTATCTTCCAGTCATGATCGAGTTGATATTTTTTGATATTTCTTAAATACTTTTATTTTTGGATAGGATATAGTGTTTTCTTTACCTTTTATGCAAACAGTCAAATTTAGCCAAAACACCCTGTACATAAAGTGTATATATGCATGCATGCGTGTCAGTTAGTGGTTCTGCAAAGAAGGAGGCTTGGAAGTGCCACTATGAAAGGCTGCTGAATGTAGAGAATGCTTGGGAAGAGAGCCTGCCTAATGTGGACCCAACAGAGGGGCTGACTATTCAAACTGACAGTAGCTTAGTAGATAAAGCAATTGAGGATATGAAGACAGGGAAAGCCTCCAGCCCATCAGGAATCAACACTGGGATGCTTAAAATATATGGCAAGCAGCATATAACCTGGTCACCTGTATAGTTAATCAAATTGTCCACAAAGGAGTCATACCCAATGACTAGTGTAGCAGCATTATAATCAACTGCTACAAAGGCAAAAATAATGCCCTATACAAAAATAATTACAGAGGCATCAAATTGTTGTACCAGGTGATGAAAGTTGGAGAAAGGGTCATAGCTCAATTAATTAGAAAGAGAGTTAGCATAGATGAGATGCAGTTTGGATTTGCACCAGGGAGAAGCACCACTGATGCTGTCTTCATGCTGAGGCAACTGCAAGAGAAGTACTTGGCCAAAAATAAACCTCGGTATCTGGCTTTTGTTGATATGGAGAAAGTCTTTGACAGGGTCCCCTACTCCCTTATCTGGTGGGCAATATGGAAGCTAGGGATAGATGAGTGGTTAGTGAGAGATGACAAAGCCATGTACAAGGATACTGTTAGTAAGGTGAGAGTCACCAATAAGTACAGCAAGTGTACAAGTAGGAGTCCACTTGAGTTCGGTTCTTAGCCCCCTCTTATTTATGATGGTCCTCCAAGCTATAATTGAGGAATTTAAGACCTGCTGCTCTTGGGAGCTCCTCTAGGCTGATGAACTTGCTCCTATTGCTGAATCACTACCACAATTAGAGAAGAAATTTCAGGTATGGAAGCACGGACTAGAATCAAAGTGGCATTAGAGTTAATTTAACAAAAAACAAAATATTGATAAGTAGATCCCTTCAGGGAAATGGCCCTGCTCAATATGTAAAAAAAGGTGTCAGGAGACACTCCATAAGGTGTATCCAGTGCAAGCCATGGACACATAAGAAGTGCAGCAGTAACAGCGGAAGACTAACAGAGAAAGTAGTCTTTATATCTGGTAGATGTACAGGTACAGTAAACACCAGGAATGTACAAAAAATAGACTCCCCCAAATATCAGGGGAGATCCTTAGAAGTAGTAGACAGTTTCAGTTACTCAAGTGACCAAGTTAGTAGTGGGAGAGGTTGTTCCGAAAGAATGATGGCTAGAATAAGAATAGGCTGGGCGAAATTCAGAGAGTTACTCCCTCTGTTAGAAACAAGGAGCCTCGCCCTCAGAGTGAAAGACAAGTTGTATGATGCCTGTGTACAAACAGCTATGCTACACAGCAGTGAGTAGGCTGAGGCTACCGAGGATATGTGAAAGCTTGAAAGAAATGATGCCAGTATGCTCCATTGGATGGGTAATGTCAGTGTGCATATACAACAGAGTGTAAGTGATTGAAGAAAAAACCTGGGTAAGAGAGAAGATTGTGCTGGTATAGCCATGTAATGCATATGAATGAAGACACTTGACTCAAGAAGTGCCGATCTCTAATTGTAGAGGGAACATGTGGAAGGGGTAGACCCGAGAAGTTGTGAGAAAGGATCTGCAGATATTGGGACTCACACAGAGGATAACAGGGGACTGAGACTCCTGGCGGTTTGCTGTGTTTGAAAAGGCATGTCAAGTCAAGTAAAAACATGGTTGTCTTTGCATACAGGGTATCCTCCGCACCCCTTGCCAGCTGAGGGTTCCTAACTGTGTGAGTCAAACTGTGTGAGTCAAATAAAAAGCACCCATGCTGGTGCCACGTAAAAGTACCCATGCTGTTACTGCATAAAAACATCCAGTACACTCTGTAAAGTGGTTGGCATTAGGAAGGGTATCCAGCTGTGGAAGCCATGCCAAAACAGACTGGAGCATGGGCTGCTCTTCAGCTGGCCAACTCCTGTCAAACAGTCCAACCCATGCCTGCATGGAAAATGGACATTGAATAATGATGGTGATGATGACATACATGATGAATGATTAGATTATATGCCTATATATCATCATCATCATCATCGTTTAACGTCCGCTTTCCATGCTAGCATGGGTTGGACGATTTGACTGAGGACTGGTGAAACCGGATGGCTACACCAGGCTCCAGTCTGATTTGGCAGAGTTTCTACAGCTGGATGCCCTTCCTAACGCCAACCACTCAGAGAGTGTAGTGGGTGCTTTTACGTGTCACCCGCACGAAAACGGCCACGCTCGAAATGGTGTCTTTTATGTGCC
>NC_068986.1:90540738-90544784 GCF_001194135.2 Octopus bimaculoides | reverse complement strand
ATATATATATATATATATATATACACATACACACGCATACATGATGAACGATTATATGTCTATCTATATATGTGCGTGTGTGTGTGTGTGTCAGTGGACTGTGGGCATGCTGGGGCTACACCTTGAAGAATTTTAGTTGAGTGAATTAACCCCAGTACTTACTGTTTTTAAAGCCTTGTATTTATTTTATGGGAATCTTTTGCTGAACTGCTATGTTATGGGGATGTAAACAAGCCAACACCAGTTGGCAAGCAGTGGTGGGGGAACAAAAACAAAGACACACACATATGTATATGACAAGCTTTTTTCAATTTCTATGTACCAAATCCACTCAAAAGGATCTGGTCAGCCCAGGGTTACAGTAGCCTTCCCCACAGTGGGACAGAACCTAGAGCCATCTGGTCACAAAACAAACTTCTTACCACACAGCCACTTATATACACACATACACACATGAAGCTGGTACCATGTCAAAAGCAACTACACTCAGTACATTCTGTAAGGTGGTTCATGTTAGGAAGGACATCCAGCTGTAGAAACTGCACCAAACCAGACAGTAGAGCTTGGCACTGTCTTCTGGCTTGCACAAAAAACTGACATTAAATGAGGATAATGACATGTGTGTATATCACTAATCACCTTCCCGTCCGTGCCTTCAGTTTTCTCCCTCTCCTTTGCCATACTTCATCTTAACACCTCTCATATCTGCCATCATTCTCAGCACCCTCTCATATGTGCCGTCACGTCTCACTCACGATAGCCATCATCTCCTTCAACTTGTATATCATTCCCCAACATTCTGACAGACTCCTATCTTTCTCACCTTAACCCCTCTCTATACTGGTTTTTCTCACACCCACTTCTGTTTACTCACTCTACCCCATTTCTAACCATCTATCAGTTTCTCCTCACTTACTAAACTACCCAAGCCTTCTTCCTGATCTACTGTCCGTATCCTCTCTTATGTTCACCTTCTGGTATCATGAGAGTTTGTTCTGGCACCCCCATCACAACCATCTTATCTTCTACCCAGCTATTTTCATCTACCCTTATATAATGCAAAGTAGCTAAGTATTTTCTCTGTAGCAAGACATTTGCGCTTGTTTCATCAACACCTGACATAAAGCCATCTCCCTAGCTCAAATACCTCCCTTCCATTAAGTGGAAGGGACATATTTTTTCATTTTCCTCTTCTTGGCGACCTTACTATGCCAGTGGCACAAAAAAAAAGAAAAAAAAACGCACCTCGTACACCCTACAAAGTGGCTGGCATTAGTGGTGACATTAGGGAGGGCATCCAACCATAGCTGACACTGGAGCTCAATGTACCCTGCAGTTGCAGGTTCCTATCAAGCCAAGCAACCTATGGAAAACCTATGTTAAATTATTATACACAGGTGTTTTATCATGCAAAAGCTTAGGTGGATCGTTATCTTAAAAGTTTGTGCGAAACTCTATGGCAGCTTCACCTACTAGAAACAACAGCCAAATTTTCAACAAATTACTCTTTATAATCTCATAAAAAAAGAATATCATTCGACAATGTCGACCTACAACAGAAGACAGGGTGGACACAGGTAGAACACATTTGATCATAAGTTTGCTGGATCAATTTGATTTGTGGTTCGAAAGGGATGGCCCAACAACTAGCTCAACAGTAAATATTGTTTTTCATTTTCTTCATTCGATACACAAGGATGACTGAGATAATTGTTAACAAGTGAAAACTACCAACATAAACTTACAATATAAACTTTCATGTCAAACGAAAGCTATCTTACCTCTTCATATTGTTTACTTTCTCTTCAATCCCACGAATACAGTCTTCTTTTGTAGTACATACCCTCTCTATATACAAAAGGCATAGTAATCAGTATAAACTCATCTAAACCAACAAATACAACAAAGAAACAGCGAAATATGGCTGACCGGATGTAGAGACAAAACTAATCGTAAGTTTGAGAAACATTGTCAAACATGTTTCATACATTAACATCCTCTCTACTATTGCTTTCTGCTAATGTCAACAATAATTATATAGCGTTAACTCAGATTTTCACATTCTGCTAATTTAGGAGCATTTTCGATAATATTTTCTTTTATTTCGTTTCAGTATATCTCAGATACCAAGCTGTGTTTTTTAGATACCGATTTACTCGTCTCGCCTGAATAGATTGACTTATTTCGAATATTAAATAATGATTAACAAAACTTTTTTGGAGAAAGAATCTACAATACGGAATATTTTAATAAATTAACTGAATGAAAGTGATTACGGTTAAAATTTTGGTTATTATTTTAAACAGAGTCACACAAAAAAAAGTGTAATAGGTGTAGAAAAGCGTGTATTAAACGAATATGAAAACAAAAATTTGCGCCAACGAACCGCGGCGGGATATTTACACGATCCGACTTTTTCTCTCATAACTTTTAGGAAAATGGATATCTTTCAATGAAATTTTATATAAATACCTTTAAAATTGCATAGATTACGATTATAAAGAAATTTGTGGGGAAAATTTTTTTCCGTGGGTGTGGGAAGAGGGCTTTCGAAGAGAAAGAAATTCATAAATTATTTTTTAGCTTGAGTGTTATTGAAAAAGTTTGATACAAAATTTTAAGATTAATTTATTTTTCATTTGAGCAGTAGCAAAACGTTTTAAAAAAGATACCATGTATTATGATGAGAGAAACAAATTCATAAATACAGTGTTGAATATGGTTTCACTATGGAAAGAAAGTTAAGGGCGATTTAGCTGTTGTTTTTAGTACATCTCACGACCATTTGATACCTTCCCTGTCTGTTTAATATTTTCTCCCAATAAACATATTTGAGTAATGGAAAAAAAGTTTAAGAAGCAAGATGTGGCATAACTGCAGATGAGTACCCCATCCCACGAGTTTGTTGCCTCATAACTTCCAACAAAAAAATTAACGGAAAAAAAAAATTTTGTGCATTTGTCTAACAAAAAAAGGATCTTTCTGAATTGACGGGCACCACTTTTCATTTATGTTTTATGTAGTGTTTTTGGTACCGAAACACTTTCAAACTTCGTATACTTGTATATTTTGTGTTATAGAACAGATAAAAACTTTTGTAAAAGATGTTTTATATGACACATTTTACCAGTTTGAAAGTGTTTTGTTAAGAAAACAAGTGGTGCCCGTCAATTCAGAATTGATTTCCCCCCCCCCCCAAAAAAAAAAATTACATTTACACACGTGAGTTTGTTTGAGTGTGCTTAAATTGCGGTGAATAGCCAATAGGATCGTCCGAATTGGTTCACTTCTGAAAGGTTGTTCATTTTCGAAGACTTACTTACTATAGCATGGCTCGCTGCGACTCTTGTGATATCACTCTATATGACGGTATTCGGCGTTTCTACGAGAATGATGAAGCATCTATTGCGTTTTTAACCGAACACGGCGTCCTGCCACTTACTCGGAATTGTCCGACCTGCAATACCCCGTGTATTTTGCGCAAAGGGACAAACATGTGGCGCTGCCGTAAGTTGGTGCGACGACGTCGGCAGGCTAAAAGAGAATGTGAGTACTCCGTATCTATGTTTAAGAACACTTTTCTGCAACAAGTCCATCTTCCGCCTTCGAAGTTTTTGGCTTTTGTGGGCCACTTTCTCAGGACATCTTGGACACACAAATCGGTAATAGAAAACTGTTATGTTTCCCTCGGGTGACTCGCAGAGATAACACAACGAGTTATATAATTTAATTATTACATTTATTGTTCAATTACATACAAAGAACGCACTCACCCAATGTTCGTTATGAATAAACAAAAGTCATGTCCGCCATATATATATCAAAGACCTTTTACTACGACAGTCCCACAAGACAACAACAATGAAACAATGAACTCAGACGAACCACATGACACACGGAACGTCAGACGAATTACATATCTAACAGTCCATATAACACCTCCCCACTGAAATTGATGCTACACAAGAAGTATCAACAGCAAAGTCTCTCTTGGGTTTTACGGGTTCTCTTGGACCGTCTTGGGTTGTCTGGTCCATACTCTGGAA
>NC_068986.1:90534016-90535700 GCF_001194135.2 Octopus bimaculoides | reverse complement strand
TTTTATACTGTTGTAGTAACGCGTTGTCTCGTGCGCATGCGTAGTCATCAATATCCAAGTTTGGCGCCCTTATTCATTCTCTTTTCTCGCCGGCCGACGAAGAGGTTAGACGTCCCACAGAGCTCTCTCACATGTCAGCACCAGAGTTTCACAAATGACCACGGAAATCATTCAGAAGGCGTCTCAGCAACCTGCCTATTTCCTCTGTAAATAAATATTGTTGTGTTGATGGATCGGAATCTGCGTTACGTTGTTTCTTCAGAATTTAATGTACGGAAGCGGGTGTACACCTAATGGTGTATAACCACTTTCCTACACTGTAAAACATTCAGTACAACTCTTACCCTCAACGGTGGAGATGTGCTAAAAATAACAGCTAAATTACTCTTAACTTTTTTTCCATAGTGAAACCATATCCAACACCGTATTTATGAATTTGTTTCTCTCACCATGATACATGGGATCTTGTTTGAAACCTTTTTCCATTACTCAAACGAAAAATAAATGAATCTAAAAATTTTTTCCAAACTTTTTTCCATTACACTCAAGTAAAAAAAATAATTAATGAATTTGTAAAAATTAACACTTCCTTCTCCAAGCCTAGATTCGAAACCGAATCTAAGAATTCTCGGCTGTTCAAACATCTCGATCAACAGGCGCGAAAAGCAGGTTTTCTTTGTCCTGTCAAAAAGTGATTAATGATCTCCTTTTAACCTTCGACCTTATAGATGTCAGGCGAAGTTCAACTGGACAGCAACTGGCCTACTTAGGTACTAAGCCTGCTGCAGTATGTCTGTCCTTCTAGCTGCTACGATTCTTATAAATAAAGTGGTCAACAAGACACCAGGGACACAGAGAGACAGAGACGGAGACTGTGATGCTCGCAGACTGAATCAGTGTCCTGCTACTATGAGAAAGAGATCTGTTGCCTGCTATTCAAGATGAAAGAACGAACACACACACACGAACATATGTAGTCTTCGGGTACATCTACTCCAGATGTATCCTGGTTCCATCATTTTTCTAGCAACTCGAAGCAAGTTGCCAAAATTGAATGTAGTGGCAAATATTGTTTATTAACACCAGCAAATAAAAAAAATGTTATAGTTAAACAAGTTATCACTTTGTCATTTCACAGGCAAACACATGCCTATCGCACCGACACTAAACAAAAACATACCACATTTTGGTGACCCCACTACATTTTGGTGACCCCGTCACAGAATTCCGGCCTTCCATGGATCCAGCTTCAACCGAAGAATAACACCCTGCACATCATCTGTCAACGAAACAACTCAGAATTCCTGCGAACACAATGGCTCTCACAGATCAGAATCCAGCGGTGAACATTTCTCCTACCGACATGGCATTCCAGGCAGCGATTCCTTCCCCCAACCCTTTCCTTTCGTCGTCCAGTGATTCGGAAATTTCCGACTTGCGTGCATTGGTGGTCACTCAGCGAGCTTCACAGATACAGGCCCTGACAGATCAGATACAAGCCTTATCGCGTGGTATCCAGCGCCGAAGCAGCAGTCGATCGCGTCGACCTAGTAGCCGATCCCGCAGTCCCAGTGCTAGTCGCAACTCACACGACACGTGCTGGTACCACCGAAAGTTCGGAACACAGGCGCGGAAATGTACCACCCCATGCTCATTCGCATCACCCAGTTCGGGAAACGGTACA
>NC_068986.1:90532914-90534006 GCF_001194135.2 Octopus bimaculoides | reverse complement strand
GTTCGGAACACAGGCGCGGAAATGTACCACCCCATGCTCATTCGCATCACCCAGTTCGGGAAACGGTACAGCCAGGAACTGAATGCGACGGAAGTTCCTGGTTCGCACCCACAAAGTCGCCTGTTTTTCGTTTTCGATTGTGTAACAGGCACACGTTTCCTGATTGACACCGGCGCGGAAGTCAGCGTAGTCCCTGTTTCCAGCATTTCAGGAAAACGAAAGGAGACACCAGTCTGTCTTCAGGCAGTTAATCACTCGCCAATCTAAACCTACGGTGAACAGTCCCTAACGCTGAACTTGGGACTACACCGCACCTTCCAGTGGGTATTTGTCATCGCCAAACTGCCGACCCCTATCTTAGGAGACGATCTCCTGCATCATTTCGGTCTCCTAGTAGACGTACAAAATAGACGACTTGTCGACAGCACCACACAGCTTACTGTGCGCGGTATAGCCGCTCGTATGGCTACAGTCAGCCCAACCATATTGCTTTCAACAACGACTCGTCACAGTACCATCCTGAAACATGTAAGAACGACCGTGCGAACCCAAAAGGAGAAATGGTGACGAATGGAAAAACAGGGCTCCTTTCTTAAACGTGTCACACGGTCGAACACAAAATTATATCAAATGATGATATATATATGTTATACTTCGATAACATAGTGATTTCGTAAATGACCAGTAAGGAAGACGATATTGAACACAACCGTATAAGATGAATAACAGTATTATTTATTGTTGCATTAAGATGTATGTCTGTGTGAGTGTGAATGCGACATATTAAAACATAATAAAAGACAGGCCGTCGTATAAAGAAAAGAGTGTGTGTAAGTGATACATGTATGTGTATGCGTGATATACAGCAGATAGAAAGAGTCAGTAACACGTGTGAGCATTTGCCGGTTTGTTGAGTACACAATAGGAAGAGTCTGTATGTAAGAAGTTGAGGCGTGTGTGTGGCAGTTAGTGCTGTGACGGTGTATATGGTATTAATCCCCGTTAGTTCTGACATTTCCGATTAACTAGACTGTTCGTAAACAAAGGGGAAAAAGCCATCAAAATACTTGAATATTGCCTGCACTTGTTATT
>NC_068986.1:90525877-90531697 GCF_001194135.2 Octopus bimaculoides | reverse complement strand
CGATGTACAATTTTTTGAATAAGAAGGCTAAGAGAAAAAGTTGTTTTATATGACACATTCTACCAGTGTCCCAAGTTTGAAAGTGTTTCGTTAAGAAAACAAGTGTTGCCCGTCAAACCAAAAAGATCCGAGGCGGACAGCATAAAGTGTCAGTCAAACAGTTTTTATAATTCATCCTGATGTGAATGGAAGTATAAGACAAGATTCTTAATAATAACGACAAAATGTTTTTTTTTTTTGTGCCTTTCAGGTGATAAAGATCATTATATATTAGATTAAACCAACCTCGATACTTAATTAGTTCTGATTCCATCAATCCCGGCATTTAAACAACAAAAAAAAGACATTAATATATTATGGATCGATTGATCAATTATCTTTCTTTATTGTGTAAATCTTTAAATATGGAAGAACATTTCGCTGATTAGCGTGGAACTCTCTATTGAAAGGAAAGTAATTCTAGTCTGATCAACAACGTGATGGCTACTGACTCTCCAACACTGCCAGCCTCTGACAATGAGACAAACGAAGCGGATGAAACATTCTTTAGACTCAAACACATTAAATTTTTCCTACGGAACCTGGATATTTTGCCCACCGTGTATACATCAGCTGATACAAGCCGGTAATATAACATGATTTTACACTGTGAATTCAGTTTATGTTTGTTATAAATGTTATGTTAATAATAATAAAAGGGGCTGTGATGTTTTGGACTGTTTAAATCACCGAAACCCTTTATAATAACATACTTCGATATGTCATTGTTTTGAATTTACATCTAGCCCAGATAGAATTTGCCTTCTGTCCATCAACGATGGCTTGATAGTAAAAGGGTGGACAACTTATATGTACCCAACAATCGACTATAACTACCCGAACATAACAGATATTTATATTATACACTCTTATCGATGGTTAATGATAAAAGCATATACTTGTATATAAACCAACTTTTTTAAAGGGGTAATAAGTTTTGTTATCTATGTGAAACGGACACAAGTTACACGCACACGAGAAGAATTTCATATATCTTCTGGCTAGTTGTTGAACGGGAATACAGAATTTGATGAAAACTCACATTAAAATAAGAGATTTATTCACATCACGTGTGTGTATGTTTGTGTGCGTGTGAGGGATGTTTATATGTGTGTATAATGTGTATACCTACGAAACATGCATACATGATGTGCGTGTTTATATACGTATATGGTTTACGTTTTATGCGCTTGTATGCTTTTCTAAGACAAGGCTCACCAGTCACCAAGGAAGTCATCGGATCAGACAAAAAAATTGACTGCGATATTGTGTAACATATATCCGGGAAGGTTTGCAAATCTAGTGGTGGATTAAAAAGACAGCGTGCTATACACGGGAATGTACTTTATATACTGATGACCTCATACGTAGCTTTGTAAAGTCTGCCAAAAGGCATGTAAGAACCTAACAGGCTTAAAGTGCCACTGTCGAGGGCCTGATTCTTTTAACAGTCACTGACGGCCTTCTGCAGACCCATATATGCAGTCATCATATATTTACAAATGTTTGAGTGCGTTTATTATGTCTCTACAAGCACGGCTGTTTAGTTAATCGGTGCGTTTCACAATCACGGAGTTTCTGGTTCGGTCCTGCTGCATAGTTTAAGTGTCTTCTACTATGATCTTGGACCGACTAATCCCTTCTCAGTGACTTGTTTGTTTGTTTGTGTAATTGTATTTATTTATGTATTTAAGTATATATGCATGTTTGTGTTTGCATGTGTAGTTTGAGGAAGGAAAATAGAGAAGCTTTTAAAAAACATGGAACAGCCATAGGATCACAGAAGTACTACAGTGTTTGTAAGTCTAAGATCACAGAAGTACTACAATGTTTGTAAGTCTAAGTGCAGACGTATCATTTCAATGTGAGAATAGCGATCTCAAAGTGAGAACATATCACTTCATAGTGAGAACCTGTTGCTCCATAGTGAGATATACCACTTCAATGTGAGAATAGCTATTTCTAAGTGATCATGTGTCACTTAAGTCTTAAACTTAGTCATTTAATTAGACAAGAATACATAATGTATCTTCACATAGACAACATGTAACTGAACATTTTTACCACTAGTTATTACAAACTAAGAAAGCCCTCTTGCTCTCTCTCTCTCTCTTTTCAATAACAGTCGTAGTGTAATTATTTCTGCTGCAAACAGATTTATTTAACTCACAGGGAGGTACCTGGTTATTTAAGGGTTATTAAGCTTATTTTCTAAACAATGTTCATTTGTTTTTGTTCTTTGTAAGTGTTGCATTGTGGAACAAACTCTTTTATCATCATCATCGTTTAACGTCTGCTTTTCATGCTAGCATGAGTTGGACAATTTGACTGAGGACTGGTGAACCAGATGGCTACTCCAGGCTCCAATCTGATTTGGCAGAGTTTCTAAAGCTGGATGCCCTTCTAGTCATTTAAAAAACACAAAAACTGTTATATTCAGATTATATTTTAGTGAGGTGTTAATATTTTTAGCATAATACCTTATTAGCAGCATCAAATGAACATGGAGCAAAGAAGATACAAGTCTCCAATATCACTTACAATCATCGTGTAGATTGTTCATGAATTGGATCACAAAGATCTTACTCAATCCATTTGAAGACTGCAAACAGAATAATTTCAGACTATATAAAGACAAGAAAGTGAGAACGTAGATGTTATGCAAAAGTTGATGTTGAAATGCAAGTCTTTTTGTACAAGGTAATAAACAGCAATCCATCAACCACCTTGTGAAAGATAAAGAAGGATATAAAACTGAATTTACCACAAATACTAGCTGTCAGTGTTAGTCACATTTCAAAATGCCTAAACGGAATGCAGATAACATAAAAAATGCTTGCTCTACAGCCTGAGGATAGAAATCAATCTGACGGGATTGCTGTTAGATCTGAATTTACTGATTAGTATTTGACAGTTGTTATTTCCTCTGGAAAGCCAATAACTTTTGTGAGTGAATATAGCTTTAACCTTTGCTTATGGCTAGTCCTTTAGGGGTCATCTCACAGAATTGTTTGCAAACAAGCAGGCAACAATTTCAGTATTGTACTTCTGTGTCAAGCACAGAGAGACTGGTCTTTACAAAATTTCTTAATTACATCCAAAGCATAGTAGGAAAACGTTTTTTCACTTAGCTGAACATTTCCAAAATCAGGAATATATTTGCAATATTTGATAATGCACCTGTTCACCAAGAAGCTTCTATTCAAAATATTTACAATTGTTGTTTGAAATATCTGCTTTTATAAAATATGTATTGCAAATTTCATGTTACCCATACATATAATGGGTGATAAAAGTGGAACTTACTCAGCCAGACATTGTTGCAGAAATCACAAACAACTGAATAGGTATTACTCTCCAAGTTTATATTCTTCGAAGAATTGTCATTGAGTGCCATTGGTGTAGATAATCTTAAAAAATTTGAAAGTTTAACAACTATATAATGAGCTTTTTAGCTTGATTGATAAAAAACTTATAATTAATCATGTTAGTTTACATTATTGACATTACATATGATGTTATGATATATTTTCTATTAAATAAGTCTTTTTATGTTATCCATACTTCAAAATCACTATTGTCACTTTGAAGTGACAGTCCCCTTTCAGATTCATTAATCTCACTTTGAAGTGACAGTCCCCTTTCAGATTCATTAATCTCACTTTGAAGTGACAGTCCCCTTTCAGATTCATTAATCTCACTTTGAAGTGACATATCCTCACACAAATTACAAATACTGTAGTTAACACTTAACATGGCGGTCAAATCCACTCAGCAGCTGTTCAATAACATTAGTAATATTTACCAATGACAGGCTTCTTTCAGTTTCTATCTGCTAAATTTACTCACTACGCTTTGATCAGTTCAGTAAATGTATGATATAAATGAAGAAATTTTTGAAAGTGCAAAAAACTCAAAGAGATGTGTCTTGTTTTCGTTCTCTTAACACTTTTTAAATATCTAACCATCATAAAGCGACGATCTAGCAGAATCATTAGCATGCCGGGTGAAATGCTTAGTGGCATTTCATCCATCCTTATGTCCTGGGTTCAAATCCCACCAGGGTTGATTTTGTCTTTCATCCTTTTCAGAGGTCAATAAAATAACTATCAGTTGAGTGCTGGGATAATGTAAACAACTTAGCCCCTCCCACAAAATTACTGACCTTGTACCAAACTTTAAGACTAATTAATATTTAACTATCTTTATCAAAACTGTCCTAGGCATTTGTTTTTGTTTTTTATATATCACTTGTTGTCTGTTACCTTTTATAGAATCACCATGGCATTTTTCACTTTGTCCGGGTTAGATCTTTTGAATTCACTATCATCAGTTGAACATAAACAACAGATTATTAACTGGATTTATTCACATCAAGTTGTTCCTAATGAAGACGGTAAGCATTGATATTTATAATTAAGACTGACTCCAAACAATAGCTTTCTATCTATTGTCCTTGCAATCACTACATCAAACTGATGTTGTTTAACCCCCAAGTGAGTTTTGATCCAGCAGACCAATTATCAGAAATATTCCAGTTGGGTTTATTTTTGCAGGTGAAGGAAGGGGAGCTTTTTTTTTTCTTTTTTTTTATATATACTTTATCAGGCATGATATTTCAAAGATTACATTGTCTAAGGTGTCATTATTTTTTGAAGTTGGCAGGATATGAAGTTTGGATGTTATTTGTAGCAGGTCAACGGACCATGTTGAATTAGTGGTTCTGAATATTTTCACTATCTAAAACCCCTTTCATTTAAATGAATTTTCCCATGGACCTAAGGTTGTGTGTTTGTACCCCACTGCTTGGCATCCTGTTACTTAGAAGTTCGTCAAAAGAGACCAATAGAACAAGTACTGGGGTTAATTTGTTCAACCAAACCCTCATGGCTGTGACCCAGTACACACATACACATGTATACACACTTTTATGGGTTAAAGCTACCATTGGTTTCATGTTTAAAAGCAATCACTTAAAAATTATCAAGCCTACCACATGAAACATCAGTGTTCATTTCCATCTTGCTAGGTAGGAGAAAGAAACATAGCCACTGGTTAGACTGGTAGAAAATAGATATGTTACAGGCAAGTTCATAGAGCGATAGACTTTATAAGAGTATTACGTCAGTAAAATATCTTTAACACCAATTAGTTTCCAATACAAAAGAATAATTCTTGTATTGATTGAATTGATTGTCATAGCAACAAATAGTCATTTGTTCTCTCTTTTTGTACTCTGAGTTCAAATACCAACAAGGTCAACTTTGCTTTAATCTTTTCCAGGCTGGCAAATAAAGTGCCAACATAGTATTAGTGTGAATTCCTCTTCCCCCTCCTCTCTATCACTCTCTTACACACACACACACACACAATTGCTGATGCTACTCTGTGCTTGCTAATTTCACATCCATGCTATTTCTTCCCTCTCCACAGAAGACTCTACAGTCCTGTCACACACACACTCCCTTGTGTTGGTTTGTACAATATTTTCTTCCAGCCCATGCCATAGTTAGCATCCTGACGTTGAAAACTAGCCAAAAGATTGAAAATTTTTTTTTCTCTCTTATTGTGTATACTAAATGAAGAAGGAACCGCAACAGTAGGCGTATGTTAAAAGTATTGGAAGCGGGGAAAAAACGATGCAAAATGATGATGGTGATGAATAACTTGTACAAGTGCTATTAACTGAATTATGACTGAAGGGAGATGAATTTAAAATGTTTAAATTATTTCCCTTGAATTGATTCTTGAATCTAGACTAATACATTTCATAGCATTTTA
>NC_068986.1:90520357-90525149 GCF_001194135.2 Octopus bimaculoides | reverse complement strand
TTTCTGCTTTTAAAAAGAAAAAAGGATTTTATCCTTTATATCTGTACTGTTCAGTATCTATGCGTTGAATAAAATTTATCTTTCTATCATTATTATTATTATTATTATTATTAAGGGCAGTGGGCTGGCAGAATCGGTAGAGCATCAGAAAAACATGCCTTTCAGTATTTATTCTGACTCTTTTACATTCTGAGTTCAAGTCCCACAAAGATCAACTTTGCCTTTCATCCTTCCAAGTTTGATAAAATAAAGAACCAGGATCAATGGTCTTGACTTACCCCTCTTTCGACATGTGCCTAAATCAGAAACCATTGTTGTTTTGTTGCTGTTGTTGTTAAAGAAAATGTTAAAATATTAGTGGCTTATATTCTTCTTTAGATTGGATTATCTCTTTATATTACCCATAATCTAATGTCCTACAACCTTTTTTTTTTTTTTTGCCTTTCGATGGAGTTCATTTAATGAATGTCTTTTCTGCATTCTGGAAACTTTCAATTTTTACCTCTGTTTGTAGACTCAAACCTTAATGAGTGTGGATTCCGAGGATCAAGTTCAAATGGAAATCCCTTTTATCCAGAAAAGGTAATTAAAAGATTTTAACTATCTTTCCTTTGCTCTGGCAACTTTGTAATCTTTGTCTATTTATCAATTAATTTTGTATGAATATCACAGTATTGCTGCTTTTTTATCCCTTGACCAGTCCTTTTCAAGCAGACTTATGTTGAAAGATTTTCCAGCTGTGACCACCCTGTCAATTTTTATGTTTAAAGGTGAAGGAATCATTATAGTATTGATAGAAGAGACAGAAGGCTGCAAGTGTTTGTGATGTGTTAGTATAGGTGGGCTTCCATCAGTAAAGATTGACCAAGCATCAGCACATGTATGCACAGGATTGAATTGGACTTTCTTTGAGCAGGTTCGACAGTTGCCCATGCATGCAGGTCCCCTATCTCCATGCTAGTGATGTTTATACTTAGGCCTTTCCAGCTTGGCATTCGTGCTATTGTTGGCATTGATGTCTGAATGTAAAGAGCTTGATAAAATATTGCAAGTCATCTCACCTAACTCTGTAACAGTGTATATTTACTGTAGTATTTTGTCTGCAGCTGCCCATTCCCTGATATGTGGTCAGTAGTCAAGTATTAGTGTAAGGGAATAACTATATCTGTTGAAGGTCCTCAGCTGTTCAGAACTGAAGTAGTTTCTAGTCCCATTACACATCCAACCTTAATTTACCAAATAAGTAATGCTAAATCATTTTTAACAAAAGTATATTTCATTTCTGCTTCTTTCTTTCTTTTTTATGCCAGGGAAATGACCAAAATATTCCTTTTGATAGTGGACATATTGCAATGACGTACTGTGCACTGTTGTCTTTGCTCGTTCTTGGAGATGATTTATCAAGAATTAATCGAAAAGGGATTATCTCTGGATTGAAGTATCTTCAAATTAAAGATGGAAGGTTGGTTGTAAATTCATCTTTATTGAATTCTGTCTTTCTCTTCATTTTGTGTTGTGTTGCTTAATGAGGAAAACTCTAATCTGAAATGAATCAGAGAACAACACTGAAATCTGAATATATTTAAGAAATACAATTTATTTTCACAGTCATCACTATCATCATTGTTATCATCACTATTATTGGTATTAGGCATTGCAATGGCAGAATTGGTAGAATAAGAGACAAAATACTTTGCAGTATATAGTTTTGTACTTTCCGTTCTGAATTCAAATTCTGCCCAGGTCAAATAGCAGGGTCAGTTTGATAGACTCTCTCTCTCTCTCTCCTTCTGTCTCTTCATCTCCATATGTACCATTCCTGCAATACCTTGAAACTTTCATGTCAAAGTCTGAAGATTCATTTTTCTGGAAATGATTCAATAGTGATTTCCTGTTGCTTCTGCTAATTTTTTACAATTTATTCTGCTATTTTCCTGCTCTCCTATATAGCCTTTATGCAGGGGGACTGGTTCATGTGACATCAGGGCATGTACAAAACACCAGTGGGTCTAAATGACACTTGTCTAGGAGTCAGCTCTCCCCTGAGTCCTATAAGCCTTAGCCACAGGACTGTCTTCTGTTATAATGAGGGCCCTTGAGAGTTACTACCACCTTGTGCTAGAGTGACCCTAGGAGTACTGGTGACTAAGCAGTGACTCCACACTCTCCAAAACTCTTGATCTCACAACCAAAAGCTGTTTAATATCTTGTCTAGGACATGATTTTCTATACCCAACAATGTGTGGCTTACATTAGAAATCCTTTAAATGTCCTTCAACAATTAAAACAGTTCACAGAAACAGAACCAGCATAATTTTAAGTTTTCTTTGAGATATACAGAAGCTATAAAGTCTGAATATATACTTTATGACACCACGTACAACATAAGCAGTCAATAAAATAATTACTGGTCAGAAACTGAGGTCAGTCTTGCACTACCTCAAAATTGTTAAAAAACATTATTATTGGTAGAATTGTTAGGGTATCAGAAAAAAGTGCCTTTCAGTATTTGTTCTCTTTATGTTCTTAGTTTAAATTCTGCTGAGGTTCACTTTGCCCTTCATCCTTTTGCGGTTGATAAAATAGAATACCAATCAAGTACTGAGTCTGATGTAATCAACTTTCCCCCATTTCCTTCAAAATTATTGACCTTATTATAATTACTGTTGTCTAATTTAATGCAATTTATTATTTATATCCATTTTTTTTTTTTTCCTTTTCCATCTTGTTCAACTCTTCAAAAGCTTCCGTCCAGTGCCTGAAGGGGGTGAGAATGACATGCGTTTCATTTATTGTGCTGCTTGTATTTGTCACATCCTGGATGACTGGAGTGGAATGGATCGTGACCTAGCCATCTCCTATATTAAAACTAGTCTGGTAAATTTTCACTGTTTCATTGTCTTGTCAGTTATTTCTCTACTGGTGGCATATTCATCAAGATGTTCAATGTAATGAGATTGCGTTTAATGTAATGTATTTAAGGGCTTAATGTATTTACTTCACCTTTTATCTTTTGCATGTTTCAGTCATTAGACTGTGGCCATGCTGGGGCACCACCTTGAAGAATTTAAGTTAAATGAATTGACTCCAGTACTTATTAATTATTCTAGGCCTGGTACTTATTCTATCTGTCTTTTGCCAAGCTACTAAATAAAACTTGTAAACTTGGGGTCTCATAAAGCAGGTCCTTGTAAAGTGAGGTATTACTGTATGTTTCATTTAGTAAGGTTATGTTTGTAATGGTATTTTTAGTATTGTGGGGATGTGTTTATGTCATACTTAATGTAATGATAATATATTTTTGATGTGAGGATATGTTTATACAATTTCTGTTCACCAAATTTCAGTCACATGGCTTTGATAGACCTGATCCTATAGTGAAAGACACTTGCCCAAAGTTTCATACAGTGGGACTGAATCTAAAACCACGTGTTTATGAAGCAAACTTCTTAACCTCACAGCCATGCCTTCACCCATACATTGTGATTAGCTAATACTTTTAGTTCCAGGTTTATTCTTGTAAATTTTTATTATTGTATTTGTAGTCAACTATGAGTGATGAATAACAAATTATTTAATTCTGTGTTTATTCCTGTAAATCTTTACCATTATGTTTGCAGTCCTATGATGGTGGAATTGGCCAAGGACCAGGTCTTGAGTCACATGGTAAGATTCATCTACTTATCATAATATATACAAACATATCTTTAAACTTAATGATATTTTTCTGAGGTTATTTTCTTTTTTTGTTGGCTTTCTTTTTTTAACGTTTTTCCTTTCACTCTCCTCCCTTCCTAACTGTGAGTTGGTTTGCTCTGTTAATTTACATATTTGTGATGGATTGTTTGAACCTTTCTCAAATGTGGCATAGACTAGTAAAAGGTTAAGCGGATACATGTACATATATACATATGTACCCCCCACATCTACCTCCCCTTCCTACTTCCCCCCAACCACATGACCGCTTTCTTGTTCACCACATGATCAATTTCTTGTTCACTACATGGTTGATTTCCTGTTCACCATGCAGTATTTTCAAACTAATTGTTGTCACTGAAATACCAACATCCGACTGCTATACGGCGTGACCTTTCTCGACCATCATCACACACACAACGATATCAGTTCTAACATTGACTCTCTTCAACCAGACTCTCATTCAGACTCCAATGGCCAAAGACTAGCCATGTACTTGAAACTCAGCATACCAAGGAGTCTGAATCAAACTGGTTTGATATCTATACATATATGTATATGTATGTATGTGTGTGTGTATATGTATGTATATATACATGTGTGTGTGTGTGTGTATATGTATGTATTTGTGTATGTGTATATGTGTCTTTGTATCTGTGTTTGTCCCTACACCATTGCTTGACAACTGATGTTGATGTGTTTACATCACCATAACTTAGCAGTTCAGCAAAAGAGATCAATAAAATAAGTACTAGGCTTACCAAGAATAAGCCCTGGGGTCGATTTCTTTGACTAAAAGGCAGTGCTCCAGCATGGCTGCAGTCAAATGACTGAAACAAGTAAATGAATAATATGTATGTGTGTGTGTAGCATTATATCATCATCATGATATATAATGCTCTGTTTAATAGTACATGTTATCTGTGTGATGTAGCATAGATAATGTTATATATATGTATGTACTGCCAGGGGTGTAGCCAGCCCACTTATGCGTACCTTTCCTTCATTGGACACTAAACTCCGCTTGCAAAAACCTGTTGAGGCAAGTGAAATCGAAACCGAACTAAATTCGACGACTGGCACCCATGCCAACGTC
>NC_068986.1:90518516-90520185 GCF_001194135.2 Octopus bimaculoides | reverse complement strand
TATTGGGGCAAGCGAAATCGTGATGGCACCTGTGCCCAGCGTGGCATGTGTAAGGACTTTCGAGTGAGATCGTTGCCAGTGCTCCTAGACTGGCTCTTGTGCGGGTGGCACATAAAATACACCATTTTGAGCGTGGCCGTTGCCCGTACCGCCTGACTGGCCTTCGTGCCGGTGGCACATAAAAGCACCCACTACACTCTCTGAGTGGTTGGTGTTAGGAAGGGCATCCAGCTGTAGAAACTCTGCCAAATCAGATTGGAGCCTGGTGTAGCCATCTGGTTTCACCAGTCCTCAGTCAAATCGTCCAACCCATGCTAGCATGGAAAGCAGACGTTAAACGATGATGATGATGACACACACACAACAATATCAGTTCTAACATAATTTTTTCCTTTCTTTTTCTTGAGATCAGTAAGTATTAACTCCATATATATTTCTGTCTCCCTTTTTTTTTTGTAGGTGGTCCCACATTTTGTGCAGTTGCAGCTTTATCATTGATGGGGTGTCTTCATGAAACCTTCACTTTGCACCAGTTAGAAAGATTGAAAAGATGGTGTGTTATGCGACAACAGGTTGGCTTCCATGGACGACCAAATAAACCAGATGATACGTGTTACTCTTATTGGATTGGGGCAACTCTGAAGGTTTTCTTCACTATTTTCTTTGTTTTATCATCATCATCATCATCACCACCACCACCACTGTCTACAGAAACTGTATGTGTGTGTGCGTGTGTTTATGTTGTGTTCTGTAAGTAACTTAGTGATTGGACAAACAGAAATTGATAAAACAAGTACCACATTGAAATCGGTTTTTGGTTTTGATATGGTTGATTGATCTTTTGTAGGTGGTACCCCAACATGACCACAGTCCAATGAGTAAAACCAATAAAGGAAAATGTGTGTGTGTGTTTTGTTTAGGTACAGGCTTGTTGACTCAGTAGAGACTCCCTCATTGGATCAGTAAAGACATCTTTATTGACTGAGTAGAGACTCCTTTGTTGATGCAGCAGAGATTCTTTTATTGGTTCAAGAGTGGTTCCTTCACTGACCCATACCAGTTCCTATATTAGTGCAATAGAGACTCCCATTTTGAGTCATAGATACTTTCTTCTTGAGTCAATATTCATCAAATAGTTTTGGAAGGGATGTTAACAGTGATTGCATATGTGAGTGTATGTATGCTTGTATGTTATTCTCTGTGCTTACACATTTAAAATATATGTAAGGTTTAAACAGCTATAAGCTCTTTCTTTCCTGTATTTAAGAAACACTGCTAACAACAACAGCCATATCATCATCCAGAGAAGTGTAGTTAAGAAGTATCAATGTAATCTGTGAAGCAACAAACCAATGGGTTTATTTCATCTATTTCCAGCTGTTGAATATATTTGAATTAACCAACTTTACCCAGAATCGGTTATACATGATGGACACTCAGAAAGAAGCTATTGGAGGATTTGCCAAATGGCCCAATCAGTCACCAGGTAAGCTGTTTTCCCAAATGTCCCCTACTCTTCATTTAATTATGTTGAATGTTACGGAAAAGGTGGTAGCAGGGTATATTGAGTACAAGTAGATCCAGTGCCATTCCTCATTACACAGGCAGTGTGGCGCAGGGGAGGTGAGTGTTTAGAGCAGGGATTCTCAACCACTTTTTAATTATGCCC
>NC_068986.1:90509061-90518004 GCF_001194135.2 Octopus bimaculoides | reverse complement strand
GAGAGGAAATGAGTGATAAAGCTGTTGTTGGCACTCCGTCGCTTACGATGTCGAGGGTTCCAGTTGATTCGATCAACGGAACAGCCTGCTCGTGAAATTAACGTGCAAGTGGCTGAGCACTCCACAGACACGTGTACCCTTAACGTAGTTCTCGGGGATATTCAGTGTGACACAGTGTGACAAGGCTGACCCTTTGAATTACAGGCACAACAGAAACGGAGTAAGGGTGAGAAAAAGTTGTGGTGAAAGAGTACAGCAGGGTTCGCCACCATCCCCTGCCGGAGCAGCGTGGAGATTTAGGTGTTTTCGCTCAATAAACACTCACAACGCCGGTCTGGGAATTGAAACTGCGATCCTATGACCGCGAGTCCACTGCCCTAACCACTGGGCCATTGCACTTACAAGATAAAGCAGTGAGAAGGCAGGCAGCAGAGGTAGACTCATTAGGGACACATTGGGAAAGAGACACAAATATAGATATATTTATACTTCCCAACCTCCATCACTATGACCATTTTAATATTCATTTTGCTATGTTTAAACTATTGGATGGTTCCTCTCCAGCATTGCATATTTCCAATCATTGCAGTTCCATCAGCTCTTCCATGAGGCTCAATATTCTGAGATCAATCTTAACCTCTTCGCAGGTTCTTTGAGTACCCTACACTTCTCTATGCAACCATCATCCTCCATACATTTATATATCTATACATTTCTTTTATACACTACATTTGATTTTTATTATGTGTAGTTTTTGTCTTAAAAGTCATCAGAGAAGCCACATGAATAGGTTAGTTGTTAATTATGCATTGCTTTTCTTGCAGAGAGTGTGTAATAGAATGTGTGTCAGGAAGCAGGCTGGAAAGTCATATCATTCACCAAAACAGTATTGTAACACCTACTGCAAGAGGTGCCTCTCGTTGTCACTATCAGGACTGAAAGCCACATTTGTACAACTCTTGTTTACAAGAACAATTGAGCAATAAGCATTACTCAAAATCGGGTTGCAGCCATCATGTTTGTATGTGTGTTGTGTGTATGCCTATACACACACGCACACACACACACACATACATATATATATATATATATATATAAATATATCTGATGTATATGTGTGTAAGTTATGTGATTGATATATAAACAGGGCTAATTTAGCTATTTCTCTATAGTTTGCAAAAAATTATGGACAACCTTAATTGATTTTTGAATCTTATTGGATTCTCATCTGAAGCACCTACAACAATTTAACCAATCCCAGAGAAGGAAGTAGCTAATCTGTTTATATACTCAACATTTACAGTAGCTACAGAAAACTAGAGCTACTAATTTGCATGCTGTGTTAACACTTAATTTAATATCACAACCCATGCTAGCATGGAAAGCAGACGTTAAACGATGATGATGATGACGAGGGACCTGTCACTGGGGATCTCAGTTAACACAGTACCAAGGTCATCACCATCATCAGCATCATTTAGCATCCATCTTCCATGCTGGCTTGGGTTGGACAGTTTGACAGGAGCCAGCCAGGTAGAAGACTGCACCAGGCTACTGTGTCTGTTTTGGCATGGTTTTTATGGCTGGATGCTCTTCCTAACACCAACCACCCTGTAGAGTGGAAACAACCACCTCGTAGAGCAGTATGATACATGTAACCTATACAGTAGATATATAAACAGGGTTAACTTAGCTATTTCTTTGTAGAATTAATCTAACAATATTGGTTATCTCTTCTAGATCTCCTACATTCTTATTTTGGAGTCTGTGGACTGTCACTGATGGGAGAGAAGTCTACCAAAGAAATGGATCCAGCTTTGAACCTCAGCCAAAGAGCTTCACAACATCTCGCCGATCTACACAAAAAGAAACAAACAGCCGCCTAAGTTCTACCATCACCACCCCACCTTGCTTCATTGAGTGGTGTTTCATTTCTCATAACTGAGCTATCCTTTTCAAATCAAGCTCTTTCTCTCTTTTTCTTTCTTTTTTTATATTATAATTTGCTCTTCCTTTCTTTTTCTCTTCCCTCTTTTTTTCCCCCACCTTCTCTCTTTGATTTTTTTTATATTACTAATATTTACTAAATCTAAGGTGACGAACTGGCAGAATTGTTAGTATGCCAGGAAAAATGCTGAGCAGCATTTTGTCTGCCTTTACATTCTGAGTTCAAATTCCACAGAGGTTAACTTTGCCTTTCATCCTTTCGAGGTCAATAAAGTAAGTACCAGTTATGCACTGGGGTCAATGTAATTGACTTAGTTCCTCCCCTGAAATAGTTGACCTTGTGTCAGAATTTGAAACCAATATTTACTAAATCTCCTTCACTCTCCATGTTTTTTTTATATTATTAATATTTTGCTTTCTCACTGTGTCTCTCCTTCAATGCCTGACACACAAACACACTTACAATTCATTGAGCACACACATACACATACACCATCAGTTTTTACAGTGTCATCACTGCATCAGCTTCACTGTTGTCTAATACCAAATGGCATAGTGTTGTTTGATGATGCTGAAAGCATATATGTGATACAGAAATCATTTAATATTTTTGCTACACAAATTTTCTATTGATCTTACTAAAAATATGGTTTAAAGAACTGTGTATCAGGGATAGTTACCAGCACAGCCAAGTTATCAAGACATATCAGGTATGAGGAGTAGTGGAACACATGAAATCAAGGTTTTGTCCACTGTCCGTCTAAGGTTTTGATCCATAAATTAGAGGTTTTAAATCCCTCCCTGTGAGCCTTGTGACTTTTACTGTTCAAAATTAACTATCTCAACCGATATTCTTGTTTTAACAAATTAGAGATTCTTTTTGAAACCCACTATGTGGAGTACTGTTTGTGGATTCTGATCTGGAATCCTTGAAAACCATTTTGAAATGTACCATGGAAACTAGTATTTTATGGAAACCTATTGGCTGAAATCTTAAAAAAAAAAATTTAAGATTTTGCTACAATTCAAAGTTAGTCTTGAGAGCTTTTGTTCTCTAATTCTTGAAAACTAGGACACTTTTTAGTTTATGTGGGTATTCTTGTACCTCAATGATTTTTATCTACTTCACTGCCAGCAGTTAACTTAGTCACATACTGTTGGTAGGATGTTAACATTCAATTTCTAATTTCTAGTCAGACCCATACTTAGAATTTAGATCACATGCATAGAACCCTTGAAACCATTTTTTTTTTCTTTTCTTTTTTTTCTTCTTTTTTTTACTACATACATCATATAGTTTGTGGTTCAACTCCATCTTAAGAATCCTTGGAAACCATTTTGAATGTTTTCATTCATTAGCACTGAAGTTAGAATCAAAACTTGATGTTGTTCAGTCTCTAGTTTAAAGATGGCACTATGCAACTAAGATCTTTTAGATCATATTTAGAGAGTTTTCAGGTTTTATGAAAGGACTACTGTTTTTAGTCTGAAGCTGGAAGTCAATTCAGATCCTGATAGCTTTCCTCTGTAGCCTAAGCCTGGTACTAACCTTGTTGCTGGTTGATTATTCTGCCAGCCAAATTTTATAGTGGAAATCATCAGGTATATCATTTGACTGACGTGTGAGGAATAAAATAGATGTTAACTTAGTTTTCTTTTCTTTTTTTAACAAATTAAAAGAATAAAAGTTGCTTCTTTTCACAAATTGTTTTCATGACTCTTTTACTTTCTGATCATTTCAAAATATTATGAGGATATTTATAAAGAGTAATCAAATGGATGGAACTATGATGACAGCAAATAGAGCTGATCAGTCTGGCATACAATGAAAAAGACATTTACTGATAAGTCAAACATATTTTTAAACAAATAAAACAGAAAAGAAGTATACCTTACATATTCTTTATATACAGATATGACAAGTAATATATGTGGACATTATAGGCACAGGCGTGGCTGTGTGGTAAGAAGCTTGCTTCCCAACCATATGGTTCTAGTTTCACTCCTACAGCGTGGCACCTTGAGCAAGTGTCTTCTACTATAGCCTCGGGCCAACCAAAGCCTTGTGAGTGGATTTGGTAGACGGAAACTGAAAGAAGTTTGTCATATATCTATGTGTCTGTGTTTGTCCCCCACCACTACTTGACAACTGGTGTTGGTGTGTTTACGTCCCCATAACTTAGCAGTTGAGCAAAAAAGAGCAATAGAATAAGTACTAGGCTTAAAAATAATAATTCCTGGGGTTGGTTTGTTTGACTAAAACCCTTCAAGGCTGTGCTCCAGCATGGCTGCAGTCTAATGAGTGAAACAAAAGAATAAAAGGTTATCGTCAGGAATACTTGCTTTATCACTTAGAAAAGCCCAGTACACATGACCCCTTACAAAGCCTCTAAACCTGGTGGGTAGGAAGGTATCATCAAACTAGCGAACTGGCTCAAATGCTTACAACAAAGTGGACCCTTTTAAATGCACCCAAGGACCAGGTGACAGATCAAGTCTACCACCCAACTAGATGAAAGCAAGATTTGAACCCAAGACACAAAGAGCTGAGACAAATACCACAAGGCAACCCATCTAATGTTCTAACAAGTCCTACACTAGCGTTTTTATTTACCAAGCCCAGAAAGATGAAAGACAATGTTGAAATCAGTGGGGCTTTAATTCTAAATCCAAGAAGCTGAAACAAATACCACTAGCTATTTCATTTGATGTTCTGCTAACTCTGCCAGTCTATCACTTACAAGCAACAGACTTGTAGAGACAGTTCTATATAGCTTCTATCATTAAATATGGAGATTCAATAGACAAATCTATAAAGCTTCTATCATAAAATACAATAGACTGCTCTATGTAGCTTTTATCATTCAGTAGTGGATACAGAAGTAAGATACATAGACAGTTATATAGCTTTTATCGTTAGTGGATACTGTAGTGAGGTATAATAGCTCCATATCGTTTCTATCATTAAATAGTGGGTAAAGAAGTGAGATGTTATACAGAAAATGTTTACTTACTCAGGTAACACATGGTTATGACTTGAACATCGAAGCTAAACTTAGAATCTAGATACCACAAGGTAAATAAAGCAAAGGCTCAAGTGCTAGTAAATTGGAAAGAATACAAGACCCCAGTATCGTGAATGAACTTGGCCTTGCTCAATAAGCAGAAAGGAGCAGGTATAAACTCCATATGTTTACCCAGTTTAAACTGAGCACACGAGAGATGCAGAGGTATCACATACAAATTTACAGAGAAGGTAACCTTTGCATGTGACAGATGCACTGGAGCAATGAGCACTAGGAGATGAGTGAAGCTGAGTATAATCTATTGTCTTCGTAATATTAACTTGCATGAAAATCAAAGCACAGTTGAGCTGATAAGAGCAGTCATGGTCAAAATGTGTAAGGGAGACAACTGTGATGTTATGGTGGTACATATGACATGAATTGTCGATAATACTGGACTGTTTGTCTTGCAAACTACTATTCTGTGGTGAATAGTCATCTCCCTTCAATTATGGAGTTAGTGCGATCACACACTGTTGCCAAGATACCTTTTATTTTCAGTAGCTGACGAGAAACAGAGACAGCAGGAGGTTGGGGAAAGAAACCCTAAGACAAACAGCATTTTGAGATTGTGTGAAGTATGAGAACTTATGACGACAATCTCTGCCTCTCTCTGGTGTTATCTTTCCTTCAATTTCAGATTTGGAGTAAAAGATACAAGAATAAACGCAAGCGCTGATACAGTGAAACTGGGACTACTATCTTATAAACAGACTACTTTTTCTACCGCTAGTATGATTGTCGCAACTATTCAGAGTTGGCTGGGCTTATACCGCTTCCACTCAAGCAATTATGACACACCCGTCTCTCTATAACCTTATTACGTCCATCTTCATCCCCAGGCCCTGCATTAATCACTCAGCCTTTCCATCACTGAATATCAACACTCTGGAATTTCCCCCCAGCTCATATCTTTCTCGCAGGTGTTGACTTATGAAAAAGTTCTTTCTAATTTTTGCATAATCCCAGCAATTTTGAGGAGAGAAGCAGTCGAATTCATCGACCCCAGTGCTTAACTGGTACATATTCTATAGACTCTGAAAGGATTAAAATCGATGTCGGCCTCGGTGGCAATTGAACTCAAAACGTGCAGGGTTGAAGAAATGCCGACCAAGTATTTTGTCAGACACACAAACTATTCTGCCAGTTCGCCACCTTCTAGAGAAATCTTAATGGCTTCAATCTTACTAGCCTAGGAGGGCCTGTGAACATCATGGGCATGTGCCTTTCTCCAGACCCAGAAAAATAAAAGAAAAATATTTAATACTGTAAAGTACAGTAAAGAAGTAAAAACTGTACATATACATGATTAAACTTCTGTCAGAGGTCATATTGAAAGTATTATACATTTTATATTATAATTTGTGAACACTAGCATCGTTGATTACAGGTGTCCGACAGACTACTCACTGGTGCATTGCATCTGTGATGGCCAGATTGACATGAGATTGACTGTCACAGAGAAACAAACTTCACACTGTCTTTATATGAAAGTAGCAACTTTTCTCAACGGTATTTGTATATTTATCTGATATGTAGTAGCAAGAGATATAAACACAAGATCTTAGCAAAGAACAGTGCAGAACTCCATGGTCATCCAAGGTCATCTAGTATCATGCTCGATATGCAGCAAATGTATGGTACGGAATTTTAGTTTGTATACTTAAGAGATGCAGTGAGATCACAGGCAGATTAACTGTGAAGAATGATATAATATGTGACAGACAAATAGGAATAGTTAGCAGTAAAAACACCCATGGAGTAAACTCTCAGATACCCAGATGGCTCCGTAGAATTGGTTGATAGTTTCTGTAACCTAGATGACTTTAACTAAGAGTGGGGGTGGGTATTTAAGAGCATACAAAACGGATGAGTTTCATGTACTCGGTTTTGTTAGTAAGTGAGATATCCTTAACCAACAAGTTTAATTTCACCAAGTATATGAAACTCATTATTCACGCTACAAACGAATTGATTCAACTCCCTACTCATTCGGATTGAATCTTCCATGCGTCAACATGTACATCCTTGCTATAAAGTAACTTTTAATTTAATCAAGATATCCTTGGCCTGAAGAGTAGTAGCCGGCGGTATACACCTCGCTTTGATTTTTACCACATCTGAGGTTCTGCCCGCTATGAAACATATGTAGCCTGGATCTTACCTACTCCATTTCGTAACTCTAGTATTCTTATTCGCACACCCGGCAACCCTGGTCGCTTACCGTGGGATATAAAAATAACTTTTTTCCGGCTTATCGTTCTTCGATACAAAAAAATCCACAAACTTCCGTCTCAATAAACCACTATTGTTCCTGAAAGTTGTTTTTTTCTATATTTACTATGGGTTGCTTGAAGCTAACTTTCTTCCTACATCTCCATCCTTGGTCCGGGTCCGATCCCACTACATGGCACATTGAGCAAGTGTCTTCTACCATTGCCTCGGGCCGACCAAAATTGATTTGGTAGACGGAAACTGAAAGAATCCCATCGTATATATATGAGCGTGTGTGTGTGTGTGTTCCCCCACCATCACTTGACAACCGATGCTGGTGTGTGTACGTCCCTAACTTATCAGTTCGGCAAAGGTGACCGATAGAATAAGTACTAGCTTACAAAGAATAAGTCCTGGGGTCGATTTGTTCGACTAAAGGCGATGCTCCAGCATATCCACAGTCAAATGACTGAAACAAGTAAAAGAATATATATATGTGTGTGTGCTTACATATATGTGTGTGCTTACATATATGTGTGCGTGTGTATGGTAAGATAGATAGATAGATAGATACACATACATACATACATACATACATGATGATGGCCGTCCACTCGTGACCAAGGAAGACCATTGCTGACCTTCAGGAACATTGTGCGGACTTATTTATATTTTGTATTTGCGGCTCCGTTGGTGGCTAATGAACCCTACCCTTGACAAGCATACACAACTGCAAACATTGAAAACCAAGCCTTCCCCATTCACTACACCATGCTTTATATACAGAATCTCAGTATCTAATCAGACAAGGGTGTCGTGAATAACCAGTGGCCTTATTAAACAAATACCATTAGCAAAAGAAGCCCACTTAATAGAATAAAAGTATAGACAGGCAAACAACTGATATCTGGCCATTTATATATTTATGTAACATGTATGAAGAAAAGAAGTTTAAATCACAAGAAATCAATAAAATATCGGTTCAGGAATGTTGATAATAATCACGATATATGTTGGTATACTCCCGGAATATATATAAGGTAAGTTCACATTATTGATATTACGAAATAAGTTAAGGGATCATAGGTAAAAATCCAAAATTCAAAGAGAAGCAAGAAGGTGTGCAGAATGTAACTATTACGGCTGTTTCAAGAAAAGATGGTCAGTTGGTGCAATTCCCTGCAAACAGTCAGCAATCAACTTTTAGTGGCTCTCTTTTCCATTTGCAAAGGGACAACGCTGGCTGTTGACTGCTTGTTGGGAATTGCACCAACTGCAAAGTTAATTTCTGTGGTATTTGAACACAGAACGTAAAGAGCCGGGAGTAATGCCGCTTGGCATTTTACCCGTTATGCTAACGATTTGGCCAGCTCACCGCCTTATTTATACACATAATATCGGCTTCAAATTTTGGCACAAGGCCAGCAATTTCGCGGGAGGGATAAGTCGATTATATCGACCCCAGTACTCAACTGGTACTTATTTTATCGACTCCCACCCCCGAAAGAATGAAAGGCAGAGTCTTTCTCGGCAGAATTTGAACTCAGAACGTAAAGACGGACGAAATGCCGCAAAGTATTATGTCAGGCGTGCTAACGTTTCTGCCAGTCCACCAATAATAATAATAATAATAATAATAATAATAATAATAATAATAATAATAATAATAATAATGAAATCCAAACTAGAACAGCAACGAACCATGATAAAACGATGG
>NC_068986.1:90504279-90508187 GCF_001194135.2 Octopus bimaculoides | reverse complement strand
AATAATAATAATAATAATAATAATAATAATAATAATAATAATAATAATAATAATAATAATAATAATAATAATAATAATAATAATAATAATAATAATTATTATTATTATTATTATTATTATTATTATTATTATTATTATTATTGTTATTATTATCATTATCATCATCATCATCATCATCATCATCATCATCATTATTATTATTATAACAACAATAACAACGACGACGACGATGACAACAACAATAATAATAATGGTTTCAAATTTTGGTACAAAGCCGGCAATTTCGGGTGAGGAGAGAATGCCGACTATATCGACCCCAGTATTCAGATGGTACTTATTTTATCTTTCCCGGATGAATAAAAAGGCAAGTCGACATCTGCGGAGTTTGAAATCAGAACATAAAGACGAACGAAATGCTGCAAAGTATCATGTCAGATGTGCTAACGTTTGTGCTAGATCACCAACAACAACAACAATATGATGATGATGATGATGATGATGATGATGATGAGCGAGGGGAGGAGGAGGAGGATTAAATATTTACTTAAGATTACAAAGATGATATTTTAACATTACTGAGTTGCTAAGGAGTTCAGGCCTTCGTGATATTTACCTGGAAGTTTTCTCAGATGACAGGAAGCAAAATAGGATTTCCTTCAATACAAAGTTAAGAATTATCATTGCTCTCTATCAAGTTAGTTACAAAGCAGCGTGTTTTTCTATATTTTAATCTGGGTGAGGGGTAACACCCAAGAAATATATGCTTCATATGAACACTCACACACACACATATGTATGTATATGATACATGCATATATACATACATATGAACTAAACCACCCACCTCCACATATATGTAAAATATATAAAATATATTAAAAAAAAGTAAATAAATGCGCTGTGTTCATGATGAAAACACTTCATCTCACGTTGCTCCAGGTGTGATGTGTCTGTCACGTGTTCAGAAGCAGCTACTCTTTTTATGAATGAGGCTGGTATCGCATAGCTTGTGGGATGTGAACCCATAAAAATAATTTTCTGCTGAAACTGATGAGCGTTTCTCTTCTCAGTTTCTATTCAAGTAGTTCAGTCAGCTACCTTCGGGTTATATGGAACAGCTTGAGAATCAGAGAATCGGAGAAAAACACTCAAGTAACATGTGGACAGGTTGCTGTATTTTCCGGCATACAAATCGGAGTGGTATACAGTGCAAGCATTTAAACTTCGTCACTAGCTTTCCAAATCCTGCTACATTTCACATGGAAATTTTGGTCCTCCAAAGTGTTCTTGGCGTATAAGTCGACTTACCAATTTCGGTAGTAAACCTTTGAAATGAAAAATTCGACTTGTATGCCAGAAAATACGGTGCACATTTCATTTAAAGAAGCTATGGTCTTGTAGGTTTTTGCCACATGCGTCTCTAGTTCTTAACTGCACATGTTCATGCAATTGTCAGTCTGGTACACCAAACCCAACATGTTTTGGGTGAATGTGTGTGTGTGTGTGTTTTCAGCAGGTTTACGGGAACTATCTACTTACCAGCTCACTTCCAGGTCATTTTTTTTAGATTTAGCAAAAACTTAGGAAAGGTATGTTTGCTCATTACTCACTCTGTAGCTCCTTTAACCATACTACTTTAAAGGTGTGCTACTTATTTACATTCCTTTCATATCGGCACTCCCCCAGAATGACTGTAGACCATCTGGAGAAGGTGCAGTTACAAAATTAAACATCTTCTGGTTTAATTTTAAACTCTTTTCCCCTAAGAGCTGGCTTCCATCCACAAAACAGAGCCTTTTCATTGGAATTTAGGCACAATAAATCAGGTAGTTGTGTATGTATGTATGTATGTATATATATATATGTAATGTAATGTAATGTATGTATGTGTGTATGTATGTATCTGTATACCTATGTATGTGCGGAGGCGCAATGGCCCAGCGGTTAGGGCAGCGGACTCGCGGTCATAGGATCGCGGTTTCGATTCCCATACCGGGCGTTGTGAGTGTTTATTGAGCGAAAACACCTAAAGCTCCACGAGGCACCGGCAGGGGATGGTAGCGAACCCTGCTGTACTCTTTCACCACAACTTTCTCTCACTCTTTCTTCCTGTTTCTGTTGTACCTGTAATTCAAAGGGCCAGCCTTGTCACACTGTGTCACGCTGAATATCCCCGAGAACTACGTTAAGGGTACACGTGTCTGTGGAGTGCTCAGCCACTTGCACGTTAATTTCACGAGCAGGTTGTTCCGTTGATCGGATCAACTGGAACCCTCGACGTCGTAAGCGACGGAGTGCCAACAACAACCTATGTATGTGCGTGTGCATGCTATTATATGTGTAAATCTGCATGTTCTGATAGATTTAAGTGAACAATTATACAGGTTTATATTTCTATTATATATTTGCGTTTAAATAACTACTACAGGCTATACATCTAAAATGTTTTTGTATATTCTTAACATTTTCATTAATTACTTGTAATGTTGTAATTAGTCGTGTCATTTCTGGTTGTCTGAAGCCCAGTTTCTCAAAATTAGCAATTGCCGCAGTTAGCAAAATGACCAACTGCTCCAATAAGCACATATATAAATGTAAAGTTATAGACCAAGTATTGACGTTATATCTGAAGGCTTTTCATTAGTTGGTCAAAGTTGTGTTTCAAATTTTGGCACAAGGCTACCAAGTTTGGGGAAGGATAAATCGATCACATCAACCCCAATGCTCAACTGGTACTTATTTTATCGACCCCGAAGGGATGAAAGGCAAAGTTGGCCTCCATGGAATTTGAACTCAGAACTGGGGTTTATACACACATACATGAAATAAAATGTACACCGTATACTACACTGGATGTAAACGTTACAATTATTGATAAATTCTGTCGATTTTCTGGCAATAATTTTCTGTTGTGATGGTTTCATCCGGATTCTCTGGTGTATATATTCCTACCTGGTCAGAACACCGGTTCGTCGCAGGATTACTCATTTTTACCAGCCGAGTGGACTGGAAGTGTTTTACTCAAGAATACAACGCATCGTCCAGGACTCGAACCCACAATCTTACGATCATGAGTCTAATGTCCAAACGACTAAACCACGCGCTTCTAATTGTGTGTGTGTGTGGGGTGGTTGAATATGTAATTATATATGTGTATAATATGTTTTGTTTCTGTGGCGTATGCTGCTTATTTGTCACAGAAGGTGCACTAATGCTGAACCTACCACTTCAACGTTACAATTCAAAATTGCACATAGAGACCTTAAGCTATTTCTGTGCATAATACAGATTGAAAAATGCAAATAATATGAACAGTCATCCATTAACTAAATTTATAATATTCTAAAAATCTCAGAAATTACAAAACAAGAGATGAATTTTATCTGACGCATAAATTTTAAAATAATTGCATCAGGCAATTTTACTTATTTTACTTCTTCATCCGTTCTATTCTATGTTGAGAAGTAAACTGTTCTATAGGATGTCATCACGCAATTAGTATCTTTATATTAACTGCCTCAGTACATCTTATACAACAGAGAGTAAACTGGGGTCATTTAGTAGGCTTTTTTTGCTTTTCTTTTAATCCTTTAACCCACAGAAGCAAATGTGTATTCATTGCAGAGCAGAAAAGGTACATTCTGTTGAAGCAATGTTAATAAGTATGGTTAGAATTTACTCACCCCAAACCGAAATATTTCTTTGAAATATGAAGGGAGTCTTTTTAATTACCATCAACTCAGTTAGTTTGTATGTATATTTTTCTGTGATGACTCAAAGCGTTCATACAACACGAAATTAAAAACATTTACAATTTTTCGCGCAAAAGTAATAAAAGAGAGAGAGGGGGAGGGAGAGAGAGAGAGAGAGAGAGAGAGAGAGAGAGAGAGAGAGAGAGAGAGAGAGAG
>NC_068986.1:90501756-90502948 GCF_001194135.2 Octopus bimaculoides | reverse complement strand
GTTATTTTCAGGCAGTTAACAATGTGGTAGTGATCCTTCCAAAACTCATGAAGGGTTAGATTTGTATTTTCGATGACTTCAAGGCACCGACGAAACAGGTGTTTGGTGTACAATTTCTTAAAATTAGAAATCACCTGTTGGTCCATGGGCTGCAAGACAGGGTGGTGTTGCGTGAAGGATACAGAACTTTTATGAATTTAAATTCGTCCAGGATATCTTCGAAGTTAGGAGGATGAGCAGGAGCATCGTTGAGGATGAGGAGGGCCTTGAGAGGAAGATCGTTCTCCAGAAGGTACTTTTTCACTACTGGTCCGAAGATAAGGTTGACCCACTCGGAGAAGAATTGCCTGGTGACGCAGGCTTTAACGTTTTCCTTCCACATAATCTGCAGCTTCTCCTTCGTGATTTTGTGCGACTTGAACACTCGTGGATTTTCGAAATGGTAGACAAGGAGCGGCTTAATCTTCAAGCGAGATGAGACTTTCTCAAGATCAGCAAAGACATGCTACAGTACGTCAGATGGAGTCTCAATACAGAAGGGAGATGAAACTTTTCCAAGACCAGCAAATGCATCCTGCAGCACGTCAGATGGAGTCTCAAGGGAGAAGCGAGATGAGACTTTCCCAAGATCAGCAAACGCATGTTGCAACATATCAGATGAGTTTCAATACAGAATGGAGACTTTCCCATGTCAGCAATGGCATGCTGCAGCACTTAATTCTGGATCATTAAAACGTTGTTTTAATGATTAGACAGAGGTACAATAGAATAGCTCTCAGAAACAGACTACGTACAAATTCGTTATTAACAACTCCTGGAGCTGCTTTTAGTTATGATCCATGTTATTCGTATAAAAATGAAAATTTTGTCCAAATTGGTGCGCTAAACTGAAATTGTCATTTCTGCAAAGCTTTAAAATTTCCAAATGAAACTAATGGCATGAGCTGCTCAGGCGGTAAGGTAAGATTGCTAGCACTACTAGCTCCTCCTCAACCTCTTATAGATCTTCTGGAAGGCACTTCCATCCAGTCAAAGGACTTTCTGAACAATATCAGACAATACAACTCTGCATTTCAAATGACATCGTTTGGTGCATCTAAGGAGATAGTTGAACATGGATTTACGCCGTCGTTCAAAGTTCAAGTCTATCACCTCATTGGTTCCCTGTTACCCACAAATGAACAACTACACT
>NC_068986.1:90499342-90500965 GCF_001194135.2 Octopus bimaculoides | reverse complement strand
AGAAGAAGAAGAAGAAGAAGAAGAAGAAGAAGAAGAAGAAGAAGAAGAAGAAGAAGAAGAGAACGAATAGTTGTGAGGAAGAAGAGAGGTGATATGGACAATAGCGAGTGATCCCACATTGTCAACTTCGAGGCCCCTCCCCCAGAAATTGCTGGCCTTGTGCCAAAATTTGAAACTAATATCATCTCGATTGATGTATATGGGTGTGTCTGTATGTATGTGGGTGTATGTATGTATGTATGTATGTATGTATGTATGTATGTATGTATGTATGTATACATAATGTGTGTATGTGTATGTGTGTGTGTATAATATTTTGTTAAGAACAAACGAAGGAGCGGTTTAAGAAGGGAGAACAATATAGATAACTCCTTTTCTTATCTTTTATGTGATGAAAGTATTTACAAACGATCTCTCTAAATATAAATATATCCCATTCTTTCTTCTATACATTCATTCAATAATCAGCAATACAAAAGTGGACCAATTTATATGAACTTTCAGAAAAATCATTCGTGCTGAATCAACCAACATAAGCTATTTTCTGACTCTTTTCATTACGGTAAAAATGCGTCTAATTGTAGCCCTACTTGTATTCTGTTGTATATCAGTAAAAGCCGGTGGTGAAAATGTCACATCATTATGTGAGATGGTAGCTAAAAGAACGAAAACCAATTTTGTAAGATCGCCCGTCAACTGTCAAGAGTTCTTTGATTGCAGAGGCGATTTGTCTTTGAGTACTAAGATGTCATGTGGCAAAGGAACGGTGTTTTCTCAGTCTTTACAAGTCTGTGTGTATAGACATAGTGGTTTCGACGATTGTGATCGCGCCTTTTACGGAGGAAAGTTGAGTAAGTACGTTTTAAAATTACACCTTTGATTTAATTATTTTGCGGTTTTCACTCATTAAATTGTGGCCAATATGCAGCAATACCTTCAAAGTATTTCAACATTTCATATCTACCTTCTTCCGTCTCCGTTATTTCAGTCTGGAATATATTTTTACCATCACAATTTAACGAATGTCTAAGTTTCTTCTTGAGATAGGGAGACATAAATTAACCAAACGTTTTACACGAATATACATACGCATGCGCGCACACACTTAAACGCACGCACGCACGCGCGGGCGCACGCTCACACACACACACACACACACACACACACACACACACACACACACACACACACACACACACACACACACACACACACACACACACACACACACACACACACACACGTCTCTAAATTAACAAGAGCACTAATCAGCACTAGCATTGATAGAAATAAGAGTCAAAACAACTCAATAGCCAATAAAAGCACAATCTTAATGAACTGACAAGGGAGACAAACTCCTTATGGTCGCAAATACAATCAGATCATTGATGATTTCGCTTTCTGATGCTTATGCATCTTAACGCTCATCAGTGGCTCTCACTGCGCCTAGGATTAAATTTATCGCATTGTCAGCTTATATAGTGCTTTTGTTGGCTATTGAGTTGTTTTGATTCTCATTTCTAGCAATACTGGTGCTGATTAGAGCCCTTATTCACTTTAGTGACGTATATATTTTTGCCATTAGGTTGTAAAATTGCCACCCATATGATATATACATATATA
>NC_068986.1:90493759-90498559 GCF_001194135.2 Octopus bimaculoides | reverse complement strand
TATGTATGTATGTATGTATGTATGTATGTATGAATGTATTATGTATGTATGAGAAAGCAGCGCATGCCATCAAAGTGACACTGGGGTAAAATATACGAAGCCCATTATACCCATCATGACTACCTGTCTGATAAGGGTACACCAGGCACATGCATCACAACCATATGTGTGCAACATGATGATCTCATACCAAGATTAACAGTACATGACCTTATGTATGTATGTATGTATGTATGTATGTATGTATGTATGTATGCATGCATTTATGTACGTATGTTATCACACATACACACAGAGAGAGAAACAGTCAGAGACATAACTGACACTCCATCGGTTACGAAGGCAAGTGCTCCAGATGATCCGATCAACGGAACAACTTGCTCATGAAATTATCATACATGCAGCTGAGCACTCCACGGACACGCGCACCCTTAACGTAGCTCTCAATGAGATTCAGCGTGACACAGAATGTGATACAGAGTGTAACAAAGCTGGCCCTTTGAATTGCAGATACAACTCATTTTTGCCAGCTGAGTGGATTGAAGCAACCTGCAATAAAGTGCCTTGCCCAAGGACACAACGCGCCACCAGGAATCGAACTTACGTCCTTACGATATTGAACCGAATACTCTAACCACCAAGCCACACGCTTCCACATCAGAGGGAGATGCTTATACTTATACACGATGAGTTACACATTACTAAATGCTCCCTTTGGGAGACCGTAGACGATGCGCATGCGCATGTGTTTGTAGGCTTTATCTCTAATATGCAGCGGAAGATGATGCTGGTCTTTCAACCTACCAGTAATGATGTTAAAAATCTTTATTGTTAGAAATAGAGCTCAAGATGATGGAATCGGACAAGATATCTTGCAATATTTATGTAGTGAGTTTTAAAACCAGAGGAATTTCTTTACAATCTGTGCTTCCGGGGTCGATAAAATATGTACCAGTAAACTACTCAGTCGACCTAATTGACTGTACCATCCTACAACTGTCTATCCTTGTTCTTTGTTTTCCATGCTTTTGGACTGGAGGATATGACTTAAGTACTGAGGTTGATTTAATTACTAACACCCTGACCTCATAATTGCTGGTTAAATTAGAAGCCATAAGAGAGGTAGATTAGCAGAATTTGTGGAGCATCGGGAAAAATGTTTAGTGGTATTTGTTCTAGCTCTTTACATTCTGAGTTCAAACCCTGCCATGTCAACTTTGCCATTCATCTCTCCAAGGGCGATAAAATAAAGTAACAAACAAAGTACTAGGATCGGTGTAATGGATTATCCACTTTCCTAAAATTTCTGGCCTTGTATTAAAATTTCGAACAATTATTTTTTTAATATTATTTTTGTAATGTGCTGGTGTATCTCAGGTAACGTGGTTATAATATAGCATAGTAAGACAACGGGGTGACGTCGAAGTTAAAAGAAGTTAAGAACAAGACTAGAAAAGGTGACAAGGTGAAAACTTTTTTAGATTATTTTGTTAAAGAAATCTCAAAAATCGCTTAAGGAAAAGCATTTTAAGAACTTCAAAGAGCTTAAAAAACTTTTAAAAACTTAAAAACTAACGGCGTTACCCTGTTGTCATTCTATATTATATTATTTTTGTGTGTAGTGTCAGCAACAAATCACTTCGAGTCACTCGTAAGTTTGTTCATCGGTTCAAAAGTTGTTTATATGTCGAAAGTTGAAATTTTCATACATAACTTTTGTTTAAGCTAACCAAAACTCATAGGGCTGGCTGGCTTTTTTGTTTATCACTCCTTTTGGGGCTCAAATTTGCTAAAAAAAAATTCTCAGATTTTATTTTGAAAAACGTAACTTTGACAAACATGGCGTCGGCATCCAAAGCCAGCAAGCTGAAGGGAGAGGTAGGAGGTAATGAACGTGTCGCTCCCCTTCACTCTGCTCATGAAAAGGGAGAATAACATTTTCAAACGTTGAAAGTTCGAAGTCCAAATAATTGCACCATTGCTACTGCCGCAAACAACAGTATCACCACCACCACCACCACCAACAACAACAACAACAACAACAACAACAAAAGCAACAACAGCAGCAGTAATGGTAGTGAAAATGGCATTCTACTCATAGAAGTGGGGTGGAAGGTTTCATCAGTGAAAATTCAAAGTTAAAAAAAAATTGCACCACTGATATAGCGGAAAACAAGAATAACAGCAAAAAGAACAACATCAACAGCGTTAACAAAAACAACAACAGCAGCAGCCATGATAGCAAAAGCAACAGTATCAGCAGTGGTAATGTCACTGAAGATAACAACGAAAGCAGCAAAAGTGGCAGCGACAGCAGTAGCAGAGGCAGCAGCAACAGCAATAACAACACTACCAACATCAGCAATAGCAAAGCTTCTTTTGCTGATATATTTTCTTTAAGGGAGTAATTCGAAGACGCCATTCGATTTAGGAAAAGTGAGGAGAGAAGGACAATACGTTCTGAAATTCTACTTGTAACTGCTTGGGATACTGTCATATATCGTTAAAAAAGATTAAAAGTCGTCAACTGGAGATGGCCACAAACGCACGAGTAGAAAGGCATTCCGTGATGTGTGGAAGAACATCGAACATATATCTATGGCAAGGCAGTTCGGAGGGGGTCGAGGTCTTATTTAAGATTAAGGACCTCGTAGTAAACATTCAGTGATCACCTGTCACTGAAAGGACTTCTCTTCCAGTCTTATTTGGAAAGAAGGATTGTGAAGGTAACAGTCCCACCAGAGCGAAACTCCTGATGGATACTGGCATGCATTGTGTTAGAGGGGAGCAAAATTTCACTGGATATGAAGAAAATGACTGGAAAAAGTAAAAAAAGAAAAGGAACAAAACACAAAACAGTACCAATCCAATATCAACCTCAGACGAATCACTACCACCTCTTCCACTAACAACAACAACAACAAATATAAAACGCACAAACGAGACAAGAATGAGCACGTGAGAGAAAAACTAGCAGAGAAACACTCAAACTCGACAAAAACCAGAACAAAAAGTACCAATTGAGTACATAACTCCACTCACAACAACAACAAACTTCACCCACATCCAACTTCGTGCTTGTAAGAAAAGATAATGAGTTGTCTTACATATTACAAAGTGGTGACATAAAGCAGGACGTGGCTGTCAATAAAAACCAGTGAAAGTCTCGGAATTGTCCCCGCGGCAGTTGGGTTCGGTTACGCCTTCATAGGTTAGGTGGCTGTACAGTGACATCTGCTCAGTAAAGAAAGTAAATCGCTATCTATCAGAACCGTTTAGTATTATGCATTTGGCCCGTCAAGGCTGCTAGCTCTCGCCTCTTTTGTACGTACTGGCGCTACGTGAGTCGGATGTTTCGAGAAGCATTTCGCATGAACTAGAATGTGGTAAAGAGGTCCGCATACGCAGATGACGTCATTGTAACAGTGACGGATACCAATCATATCGAGGTTAAAGACAAAACTTTGAAGTAGTACGAAGCTGTAACAGGAACAAAATTTAATCAGGAAAAGCTGGCAGTCCTGCAGCTCGGCACCTGGAGAGGCAGGGCCGTACTGCTTGACAGAATTGTGGGGTGCCCGATGGTCGAATCGGTTAAATTTATTGGGGTCATTGACATGCAGATTGATATGTAGTCCTTGCTACCTCAAAAATAATGACGGTATGTTAATGGCTGGGATACGCTTGATCAGAGCTGAGCTGCAGCTAAATGACTACAACAATCTACATAGTGTGAATAAATGCGATGATTGTTACCAAAGATACCGTGTGCATTTTATCGATATTTCTATTAACTCAACGTTCTTGAAATATTTCCCTTATATCATTTTTAATTTTCTTTTCCAGATGATCCGCTCTGTAAAAACGACACTGGACTAAACTACGACCCGCAAGACTGTGGCCGTTTTATACCCTGTTTTGACGGTGCTTCATATCCTTCCATGCCGTGTCAAAAGGACCTTCATTTTAGTATTGAGCACCAAAGATGTGTGGAACCTGAAGAAAGTAACTGTCAGCTATATACTTCATAGTCATGGAGAAGATTCTAGAGAAACTAGTGATACCTTCTGTTGGCAAATAGTTAATACAAAAGTTTTACAAAGAGGAATAAATTAGTTTGTCGTGATAAAGAGGAGTTTGATATTTCAGCTAGAACTCTCTGTCAAAGGGTGATGAGATTTACGAGCAACTGGTGAATAAATTCTTTCCGAAGCGTTAGATTTCTCTTCAAGCAAAAACAACTTATTCCACATTGAGAACATTTTGTATTCTTCTTAGTCTAAAAAAAAAATTTAACTTGATAATTCCGTTTTAATTAATTAATGGTAGTTGTTGTTGCATTAAATAAAGAAATTTAGAGATTTGTTTCAAATACCTTAATCTAAAATGTGTTTCACTATTAAACAAAGGACAAAGCATATAAAACTATGTCTCTTGGTAATAAAAACCGATATTTAAATACAAGAAACCGGTCTAAGGTGGTACGATGTGCCTGTTACATATTAATCTGAGAATAAATATTTTTCACTTTCTCTTTCTCTCTCTCTCTCACACACACGCACATACACACACACACACACACGCACACACACATATATATATATACATACATATATTGAGACATATATATATATATATATATATATATATATATATAATACAAATAATAAATATATATTAAACACACACATAAGTACAGGAAATGAAAACTAATAAAACGTTTGTTCATGGTTTAAAGTTGTTTTATTCATTTATTTTCAGTGTTTTTGGTTTTAGATAATTTGGAAATTAGTAAACCAC
>NC_068986.1:90489205-90493279 GCF_001194135.2 Octopus bimaculoides | reverse complement strand
TATATATATATATATATATATATATATATATATATATATATATAGTGAACGGTAGTAATGGCACAGGTAAAAATAGCACAGGTAAAAATGGCACAATATGCATATTGAAATATACACTATTAGCAAAAGAAGTATAATAAAGTTTGTCTAATTTAAAAACTGGTTTTTAATAAAATCTATTCTCTCAATATATCATATACCTGTATAATCTCAATTACTTATTATAGATTTATGCGTTTAAAATTTATGAAAAAACAATTATAATAAAATCAAATATGTTTAGACATGAGAACACCGTTTTATATTAAGCTTTAAAAACAAAATTTAATGACTAGAATTTTATGTTGTAACCAAGTCCACGTAACACTTGATCAAGGTTTTTCCTTTCTTCTGTGTTGTCTTCGCATAAATTCTTTAGTTTTTGTTGTAGATCAAAATATACTTTCTTTGTTTTCTTCCTGGGTGGCTCACCAACTGAGTTCCTTGTTATCACTGCACTCATAACAGCCTCTCCCCTCTGAATCGTTTTTATAAGTTTCCAGATAGATGGGTGCTGGTAGCCAACAAGATGATAAGATTTTGTTGTTCCAGCCTTCACATAGGTTGTTGGTTCATGGACGGTCATTCATGGTGGCTTGATGTACGTTCCAAAGTTCTGGGGAAAAACTTGCATACTGAGCTAATTTTACCTATCTTTTTACTTGTGCCATTTTTACCTGTGCCATTTTTACCTATGCCATTTTTACCTAAATTCGTGTGCGTGTGCAAGTACGTGTGTGTCTGTTTGTGTGTATGTTCGTAATATATGTGAGTATATGTATGTATGTATGGATGGATTTGTTTAGTTTGTGTTTATGTTCAGCGAGTGAATGTGTATGATTTATGATGGACATGTACATGTGGTTGTATGAGGGCATGTATAAATGTTACGTTGTTAATATGCCTAGACTCGTATGTTGAGTTATATGTATTTTACGCGATGGGATACGGATGTGTCGAGTTGATTAGTACATATATACGTATGTTTCTCTATGTTTGTGATGGTTTATGTGACATACAAAATCTGTGGTAGTGGCCGAGCGGAGCCGCATAAAGGTATGGCCACACTAGGTACTTGCTCAACACTAATCTCTTTATGCTATATGTAAAGGGCCTCCGTGGGTGACTATTCCCGAGGGCCTATAATTCCGTTAAAACGGCTCTAATGGTAAGTTGCTATTTGTAGGTAAATCGTCTGAAATTACACCGCAGGAAAGAAAATTATTGTACGTTCGTGTATGTTTGTACGTTGTACAGATGAAGGTAAGAATATATGCGCGTGTGCGGTGTGTGTAGTGTGTGTGTTTGTGTTATTTCTTTACTACCCACAAGGCGCTACACACAGAGGGGACAAACAAGGACAGACAAACGGATTAAGTCGATTATACCGACCCCAGTGCGTAACTGGTACTTATTTAATCGACCCCGAAAGGATGAAAGGCAAAGTCGACCTCGGCGGAATTTGAACTCAGAACGTAGCGGCAGACGAAATACCGCTAAGCATTTCGCCCGGCGTGCTAACGTTTCTGCCAGCTTGTGTGTAGTGTGTGTGTGTGTGTGTGTGTGTGTGTGTGTGTGTGTGTGTGTGTGTGTGTGTGTGTGTTTGTGTGCGTGTGTGCGTGTGCGTGCGCGCGTGAGTGTGTATGTGCGCGCGCGCGCGTACTTAGAAATGATTTGTGCCAATGTTTGTGTGTATATGTGTGTACGCAATGTGTGGGAGTATATAGTTTATGGTGAAAATGCCAGTGATGATACAAAGGTTACTACGAACTATCTTGAAAACTTAAAGAAAATTATTGCTGAAAGAGTTAATACTGGTGAAACTGGCGCTTTTTCCATACGCATGCCGACTAGAAGTTTTATTTCTAGTAAAGAAAATCAGCAGTTGACTTTAAAGCTTTCACAAAAATCATCTTACGCTTCTTGTGAGAGGAAACGCCGCCGGCGATACGAATTTATAGCCTTTGTTTGTGCATCCTTTACAAAACGCTAGGATTTTAATTAGCCTGGGGTTTGGCGTTTAAATATAAAGGCTTGCATAACTACAGACCTTTTCCATAATTGGCTTACATTTTAATTCTGTTATAGGAAATTCAGTGCCAGGTGTAATATTTTTAACAATGCTTTGCTCCTTTAAGACTTTGCACCAAAATCTAGTGCACTTAAATGATTTTTCTGATATAAAATGTATCCCTAAAAACACAACTTCTTGCAAATAGATCAAGGTATGGTAGCTAAGTTCAAGGTATATTATCTGAGAATTTTGAAACAACACCTTAAGGATAATGATGGAGATGGTAAACCTACAGTTAAGGATTTCTTAGAAAATTAAAAATTATGGATGCAATAGATATCATAACTGAGTCATGGCGCGAAGCAACCCTGAGTTATGAATGTATGCTATCAAGCCAAAACATACTGCTCGGCTATATCCGTGATTTTATAAGTTTTCCATCAACAGAAAGTTTACATCATGTTCAACCAGGTATTCTAACATTGGGAAATAAGGTAAGGTTTGAAGAACTCGAAGAGGATGTGGCTGAGTTGTTAGGGTCCTATGGAGAAATGGTGCTAATGTTGTTAGGACAAGAATGAGCCGTAGAGAAAGACTTAGATGTAGATGTTTGCTTCTCTCCATATCAGTTAGCTACAAATAATATGGCTGAAAATTTAGTAATTAATGAGGAAGGTCAATACGTCTTTGCTGATAATGATTCTAATTGTGGATGTAACATAAAGTTACAGGAAGAGTACATAATTAGCTCAGTTCCAACATTGGGTTGTATAAAAGTCGGTGTGAAGTAAACGTCAAACAAGTTTGATTTATTTCTTCACTCCTGCAGTAGACACTGATCGCGATGATCTAAACGACGCGAAAGCATGTTCCTTCTTCCTCTTAGTAACCCCACAAAGCACCTACTCATCATAATCAAATTCTTTTGTGGTGAGTGTCTTCGATTTTACTACAGTGCTTTGATTTTCTTTTATTCACTTGAAGTACATTTTTTATGTAGACATACTATACTGAATGTTTTTAAAAATTAATATTTTTATGCATAAAAGTGATCGTATTACATCTTTTTGAAAAATCCGTCTGAACGCTCACACCTTAATTTATAGTATGAAAATCAATGGGAAAATAGGTTTGAGGCTACAGAATCTTGCATTAATGCAAGATTTTAACAGGAACGTGGAATTTAGACGCAAAGTTTGTCTGTGCTCCATTATAAAAGCAAAATTCCCTAACTTCAATAACACAGTATATTGTAATTTGTGAAGGTACCTGACCCAATGATTAGGGTCCTGCATTCACGATCGCGAGATCATGGTTTCGATTCTCGACATTAGTGCGTCGGGAGTTCTTGAGTACGTTGCTCTGCGATCACTTTGACGCATGCGTATAGTACACCATGCACCTGTACATGCAATGTCAATTTGATGGAGGAAGTGAGCTAATGTGCAGCACAAACATTTGATCACTACAAAAACATCTGTGCATGTTGTTCAGCAGGAAATTATAGAACCCTCATGTGTTGTGTACGACAGAGGAGTATACATCGTTTCTAATTAACAATTGCATTTTAATACAATAAAAATACAAATTAACTCTCTATCTGTCTAAATGGAACATTTTGCTTCTATTAAGCTAAATGCAATTAAAAACTGTAAACCATAATTCGAGGAAGCATTTACTGAAAACGCAATACGAACCATTTTATTCGCAGTCCGATTTTTCCGGTTCCATACATCTTTGTTCCGCAACATTAAAATGTAGGTTCTTTTGGCATGGCATTGAGAGGTAAGAGGTGCCGTTATAACATGGAATAAAACGGTTACAATCAGTTGGATCTTTATTCAGTCCGGTTTCAATTTCACATCGAGGATCATCTAAGGGAAATGGAATAACAGTTAAATACATTTAATTTTAAAGTATTTTCAGCAATATATATGCATAAACATATATATATATATATAAATATAAATATATACCCATACACATATGTGTTTATGTGTAAGTATGCATATATATATATA
>NC_068986.1:90487339-90489046 GCF_001194135.2 Octopus bimaculoides | reverse complement strand
TGTGTGTGTGTGTGTGTGTGTGTGTGTGTGTATATATATATATATACACACATGCATATATGGGTACAGGACGTCACCAACGGTGCAAATAGCATGAAATACGTAAACAACGAGAGAAAAAAGGAAAGCAGGACAAGTAAACACAAAGAAAGGATCCTTCATCACTTGTCGACCGTCTATCTACTCCTCATTTAGCGCATTCAACGACAATATGAGTCTTCAAAGACAGTTGCTCCTATAAATTCTAAAAGAAAATTTAGGATTTATGGTGGGTCAAAGTTGGGAACAAAAATATGACAGTGGTGACATACAAGGAAGCCGAATGAAAATATACATGAAGTGTCGTTAGACCAGAACGAGGAGGAAATAGTGAAAGCTGGGAGAAATATTATTTTTAAAGAGAAAAGATAGTAGAGAGAAAGAAGAAAAGAAATGTCCGTTCTTTTGAACGTCTGTACAGGAAAAGAAAGATGATCACGTGAGGAAAAGAAAGATGGACGATGGTCACGTGTGAGCAACGAGAGAGAGAGAGAAAGAGAAAGAGAAAGAGGGAGAGGAAGAGAGAGAGACAGAAAACGGTGAAGGAAGGAGGGGGAGCAAAAGGGAATTAAAGGAGGATGGAGGAAGAAAACAGTATAGAGTAGAAAGTCGCATCAAAAAGGTGAAGATAAACTTACTTGAAAATGGATGCGTCGCGTTCAATTAGATGATAAATAATAAAAAATATATATGTATATGTATGTATGTATGTATAGATAGATAGATAGATAGATAAATAGATAGATAGATAGATAGATAGATAGATAGATAGATAGATAGATAGACAGACAGAAAGACAGATAGACAGACAGAAAGACAGACAGACAGATAGATAGATAGATAGATAGATAGATAGATAGATAGATAGATAGATAGATAGATAGATAGATGCATAGATGGGTACAGGACGCCACCAACGGTGCAAATAACATGAAATACGTAAACAAACGAGTTAAATACGTAAACAACGAGAAAAAAATGGAAAACAGGACAAGTAGGCACAGAGAAAAGACCCTTTATCAGTTGTCCGCTACCTACTCTTCCTTTCCAGCATTCAATGACAATATGAGTCTTCAAAGACAATTGCTCCCATTAATTCTAAAATAAAATTTAGGATTTATGGTGGGTCAAAGTTGGGAACAAAACAGGACAAGGAGGAGAAGAAAAAGGGAATTAAACAAGGATGGAGGAAGAAAACAGTATAGAGTAGAAAGTTGCCTCTCTTCTACCTTTTCTCTTTTCAAAAAAAAAAAATGTTTCCCCCAGCGTTCCTTATTTTCCTCTCGTTCTGGTCTAACGACCTTCCATGTTTGTTTTCATTCGGTTTCTTTGTATGTCTCCACAGTCATGTTTTTGATCCCAACTTTGACCCTCCATAAATCCTAAATTTTGTTTTAGAATTTATGAGAGCAACTGTTTTTGAGGACTCATATTGTCGTAGAATGCTCGAAATGAGGAATAGATAGACTGTCGACAAGTGATGAAGGACCCTTTCTCTGTGTTTACTTGTCCTGTCTTCCATTTTTCTCGCTGTTTACGTATTTCATGTTATTTGCATCGCCGGTGACGTCCTGTAATCATATATATATATATATATATATATTATATATCGTTATTATTTTTATTTAATTGAGCACAACGCATCCATTTTCAAGTAAGTATATATAT
>NC_068986.1:90485712-90487265 GCF_001194135.2 Octopus bimaculoides | reverse complement strand
ATATATATATATATATATATATATATATATATACAGAGAGAGAGAGGAGGCAGGAGTAAAAGCTAATATATGTATGCACATACATACAGAAATATATATTGAAAAACATACATATACATACAACATACATATACACATATGCATACATTCGCACATCTGCACACGGATATACATACATGCATACGCTCATACATATACACATACCTATATGCATACAGACACATATTTACATACATACAAACATACATGAATACATACATGCATACATATATATACGTATATACATCCATGACTGAGTGTCATAACATATTTGATCACTTGAAGGCGCTATAGTTGACATTTTGGTACCAGCAAATAACCCACACAGGGGGGATGGAAAACAAATATTAATAAAATAACAAAGAAAAAACTTATCGATTGTTGTAGCCAATAAGAAGCACGTTACAGAGGTGTGTTATTCAAACCATTTAGCAAATTAGACTGGAATGTGCACTGAGAATGTGTCAGTGCCAAGTAATGTAATGTACCAAGTCAGACTTGCCTCTGTAGACATTCTTCTTTGACTATTTGAAGACACCTCACTCGACCGTCTAGAAACAGCAACCAATCTTCCTCGAATCACATCCCTTTTGTTATTGTTTAATCAGGAGAAATGGGAGCCTCGGTGACCCATCCAAAGACTTCTGAGATTGGTGAGAGAGAGAGAAACAGACAGACAGACAGACAGATGAAGGTATTCTCAGACTAGAAGCTTAGCCCAAATGCTTGCTACGTTCATTTAAGGCACACAAAGGCCAGGTGGTGGTTTTAAAAAGGGTGACTAAGTAAGTCTACTTCTCAATTAGGCGGAAGTAGGATTTGAACTCAAATCGCAAATAAGCGGAAGAGATACCCACAAGACATTTCACCCGACTCTCCAACACTTCTACTGATCCTCCGCCCTAGACTGGTACTTTATTTTATCGACCCAGAAACGAAGTTGGTGTGGACGTGATTCCTAAAGTGCTAAATATTCCTAAAGTGGGGAGATGGCCAAGGATGGAATGTCTTTGATCATAGCCGACTTGATTGCGGAATATAATTAGTGTCATATTATGAGACGTTTTAACGTATTTGCAGTATGTATGTATGTATGTATGTATGTATGTATGTATGTATGTATGTATGTATGTGTGTGTGTCTGTGTAAATATTTTATTGCTTTTGCCCATGAAGTTTTCAAAGCATTTCTTTTAATGTCTGTTGGTGAGTGTGTGTGTGTCTATATACATATGTGTGCGCGTGTGCAAATATATATACTCTTTACTCTTTTACTCTTTTACTTGTTTCAGTTATTTGACTGCGGCCATGCTGGAGCAGCGCCTTTAGTCGAGAAAATCGACCCCAGAACTTATTCTTTGTAAGCCTAGTACTTATTCTATCGGTCTCTTTTTGCCGAACCGCTATGTTACGGGGACGTAAACACACCAGCATCGGTTGATAAGCGATGATGGGGGGACAAACACAGACACACAAACACACGCGCATATATATATATATATATATATATATATA
>NC_068986.1:90479114-90481753 GCF_001194135.2 Octopus bimaculoides | reverse complement strand
TATATATATATATATATACGTATATATATACATACATATATATATATATATATATATATATATATGCATATATATATGTATGGTATGTATGTATTATGTACGTACGTATGTATGTATGTATGTATGCATGCATGCATGTATGTATGTATGTATGTATGTATGTATGTATGAATGCATTTATATCGATTTTGCATTTGGTTTCCAAGATTCTTGACGTGAACTTGCGTTGAACCGTGTTTTGTTGTATCTCGGGAATATGCCAATAATGAACATACACACGGATTCACTTTCCCTTATACATTGTTCGTCAATTTTAACTAATTGATTGCTTGGTTAATTATTTGGTTAATGAATCAGTCAGTTGTATTTACCTCATCATCCGTTGCCATTCGCGGCTTTTTTAATGGCATACATTCACATGTACATATATGTGTGTGCGTTTGTGTGTGGGTATGTATACATACATAATACATACATACATACACACATACATATATACAAACATATATGTATGTATGTGTATGTATATATATATATATATATATATATATATATATGTATATATATATTCTAGCAGAGATACCCGGCGTTGCTCGGGATTAAAATGGCATAATTTGTATATAATATATTACAGTTATGTTGAAACAGATGATATAGGAAAGTGCAGCATTGACAACAAAACATTTGTGGAATAAATGCTGGGCTAATTCGACTAAGCAACATGCTGTTAGTCCGTTTGGAATATTTCAGGCCCTAACCTGTCATGGAAAATTGGAGGTAGGGGTTATGTGATTTTTGAACGCACCAAAAAGCTATCAGTGGATATACTCTCTTTCGCAGCAGTATGAAATTTTAACACTCCCTTTGGGTTTATTGTCCTACATCACGCATAAAGTAAATTTGGAGGAACTATGGGTGTTCATTTGTGGGTAACAGAGAACCAATGAGGTGATAGACTTGCCCTTGGACTTTGACGTCGGTGTAAATTCATGTTAATGTATCTTCTTAGATGCACCAAACGATGTCATTTGAAATGCAGAATTGTATTGTCTGATGTTGTTCAGAAAATCCTTTAACTGGATGGAAGTACCTTCTAGAAGATCCATAAGAGGTGGAGGAGGAGCTAATAGTGTTGGCAATGTTACCTGACTGCCTGAGCAGTACATACCATTTGTTTCATTTGAAAACTTTAAAGCTCTACAGAAATGATAATTTGTGTTTAGCATACCAATTTGGACAGAATTATCATTTTTATAAGAATAGGATGGATCATATCTGAAAAGAGCTTCAGGAGTTGTGAAGAACGAATTTGTACGTAGTCTGCCTCTGAGAGCTATTCTACTGGACCTCTGTCTAATCATTAAAACATTGATTTAATGATCCAGCATTAAGTGCTGCAACATATATTTGTTGATCTTGAGAAAATCTCATCTCGCTTCTCTCTTCAGACTCTTGCCTTTGGTTTTCTACAATCATCCTTACTTTATACTTGTTTCTGGAGAGATTACGTCTTTGGAGTATTCTAGATAGAGCTATGCGAAAAACTCGACAGAAACCTAAATCTAAAGATGAATTGTTTCGATTGTTGCGTGAAAAGTGGGAAGAAATTCCACAAGAGACAATCACAAAGCTAATCAGTTGAATGCCAAAAAGATTTTCTGAATTAAAAACTGCAAAGGGAATGTCAACTAAATACTTAAGTATGTAGTCCTACCTACATTTCAATCGTTCGCTTTGCGTATTAAATAAAAGATTTTGAAAATTAAAGGTGACTATTTACTTCCTGCATGTCTGTGTATATACAACTTCAAGTAGAATCGGACATCATAAGAGAGACAGAGAAAGGAAAGACAGAGAAAGGAAAGACAGAGAAAGGAAAGACAGAGAAAGGAAAGACAGAGACAACATAGCGACGGTTTTGGCTGACTGTCATTCTGTACTCCCTTTGTTGCTAGCGAAATGGTATGTGCCGGCTGTCTGAGCAAACACGTTGCTTTTAATGACGGAATAAACAGGACAAAAAGATTACAAAAATAACGATTCTCACTTTGAAACTAACAATTTTGAAAATTTTTATAGATTACGGAACGCCCCGCTCTCTCATGTATCCATGTTTAAAATTTCAGCACGATAGGATGAACAACACTCGAGTTACGAGCGCAAAAACAGACAGATAGACAGACAGGACGGATTATATATATTAGATATATATGTATATATATATGCGTGTGTGTGTGTGTCTCTGTGTGTGTAAGAATGTATATATATATATATATATGTACAGAGAGAGAGAGAGAGAGAGTGAGATTTATATATGTATATATACATACATACATAGCAAACGCACGCACACACACGTACACAGCAACGCACATATACACAACATACACATACACACAAACACACACGCACGCACAAAAACATACACATACACACGCGTGCACATACAAAATACACACACACGTACACGTACCCAACACCTACAACCCCACACAAACACGAACACACACATACTCAAAAAAACGCCTGTTGACCTTCTACCTAACACTGTCTATAAGCATCCACTAACCATTCCTGCTACTAATCCCTTCCACTACGTCATACACACACACACGCACACAAACACACTAACAGATAAA
>NC_068986.1:90477758-90478738 GCF_001194135.2 Octopus bimaculoides | reverse complement strand
TATATATATATATATATATATATTTCTTCAGACGATATAGCATATCTTGATGTCAATGGACAGATATTACAGATCGTATTGTAATCATCCCAGGGATGCGTACTATGGTCACAAAATACACGTGATTTGAGGAAATGCGCGTAGTATTGCATTAAGATATTTATAAATTCCATCCATGGAATTATTATTATTATCTTTTGTTATGCTGGCACAGCCTGATACGATCCCATAAAACTGCTGTTGCTGCTTGGAGTCATTAGCCTGGAACATACATAATTACATGCGCACTCAAAAGCGTTTTCTGTAAACGAACTTAAAGGGGACACACACACTTATATATATATAATTGACATTTCAAAAGAAATAAAAGAGCCATAACAATCGATACTTAACTGTATTTTCCAGGAGAAATTTGTTTTTCACAATCATCGTAATAGCTGTTCTTGAATACACAGACTTGGTGAGCTTGTGAAAACACTGTACCTTTACCGCAGGAAAGTTTTATAGGAGGGAAAGTATTCACACAACTAAAGAACTCGCTGCAGTTGGCAGGATTTCTTACGAAGTAAAAACCTACTTCTCCCGAGTTTGTATTACAGAGTTCTGTTAAATTTTGACATTTTACGGTTGCAATTAGCAGGAGAATCACTGAGATGACTCGAAACATGATTGCAGGTTTCGTTAGAGAGTAGGTGAGATCAAGGACGATGAATTGCGAAGTTTCGATACTGATTGAAACACTCAGACAGAGCTAGGTTTATATAGACATATTCTACCACCTTGTATATATATATGTATGACGGATGTATGTATGTGCATGCTCGTAGACACACACACACACATATGTTTATATTTATACACATATATATGCATATGTATATATATATACATATACTATATGTATGTACATATATATGTATATATATATGTGTGTGTGTATATATATATATATATATATATATATATATATATATATATAT
>NC_068986.1:90476708-90477748 GCF_001194135.2 Octopus bimaculoides | reverse complement strand
TGTGTGCGTGTTTATGTGTATAGATGAACACATTCAAGTAACTTGTGCACGCCTCAACAATACACAATACAATATAATTAACAAACCAATTAGCTTCGATTACACAGAAAATTGTTCGTCTTTATTTTATTTTAACTCCTCCAATATACATGTATGCGTGTTAGAGTACCAGAAAGAACAAGAGAAGGAAAGAGAGAGAGAGAGAGAGAGAGAGAGAGAGTGTGTGTGTGTGTGTGTGTGTGTGTGTGTGTGTGTGTGTGTGTGTGAGTGGGTGGGAGTAACCTAGCGTTTGTGTATATGTGTATGTGCATGAAAAAACACACATATTATGCATATCTGTACGTATATATACATATATTCAATAAATGCACACATAAACACACATGCATAATTACACACATATAGAAATAGAACCAAGATATAAAAGCACGGAAATATATGGAGAGAGGGGGAAAAGAGAGACTTAATTTATGCAATATCATTGTTTATAAGTTTCTTAGGGATGTTTGTGAAGGGAAATAGCATTGTTTCGTTTTTGCTTTGTTTTTTAATATATACATGTTTAGCTACTATCAATTTAGTTTTTTTTTTTTTTTTTTTCAAATGTTAGCTTTTAACCACACCAAATTATAATTGGTTGATGTTTATGAATTTTACATTTCATTTCTATTTGTTTGTTATCTGCTTTTCCATCCTGAAATTAAAACAAACCTTACAGAAAATGTCAGTCCTATTATATAACCATGTTTGCTTTGCAAGCCTCACCTTCTTTCATCATTTTTTTCTGGTTACTTATTAATTAATTCTGGGTGGGTTACGGCTATTTTAACACAGTCACTTTGATATATATATATTATGCACTAAATTAATTACATGTATTTCCAGGATATGAGTCATTTATTGTTGAAGTTGAGAGTCATGTGTAAAAGAATCTCGTTATATATAACAAAGTTTCGAGTTCGAATTACAGGCTTTCCAAGGCGTGTGCCATTATTTTTATAGAATTAAAACTTCACCAGACTCTCACTCTCTCTCTCTCT
>NC_068986.1:90475432-90475913 GCF_001194135.2 Octopus bimaculoides | reverse complement strand
ATATATATATATATATATATATAGCAATAATAAATATCTGAGCGAGATGTAAACAGTAGTAGCACGACATCGTGAAATATATTTGCCACCTAAAAGTGGCTGACGCATATGGGACGGTGCTACTGTTGTTTATAGCCCCAGGAAGACATCACCTCCAGCTGTCTAACGACACACTGTCTGTGTCCGACCATTATTTGCGAGAGAAAATCATCGTTCCCATCTCTAGCCTTACGTGATGCACACGGACCTGGGTTTCTGGAGAGTAACCCGTCATCAGTGTGTGACAATCACCAGCTGGGGTGCGATGATTTCCCTTCGATGATTTCCCTTCGCAAATACTGATCGGGCACAGACAGTGTGTCGTTAGCCAGCTGAAGGAGATGTCTTCCTGGGGCTATAAACAACAGTAGCATCGTCCCATATGGGTCAACCACATTTAGGTGGCAAATATACTTATATATATATATATATATATATATAT
>NC_068986.1:90469015-90475205 GCF_001194135.2 Octopus bimaculoides | reverse complement strand
ATATTGTTGTTTGTATTTGTAATTGTGTACCATTTCTCCATCTTTTTCGTCTTTGTTTTCGTATACATTTGCTTGCTTTCTTCCAAGGAATCTAGTGCTCTTAGCTTGGATTTTCTTGATGCCGGCCAGGTTGGAGAAGTTTCGAGTGTAACCGGCCGAAATTGTTGAGATAATCTGGAACTCGACTGAGAATAGAAAGCTCTAAATGACCCCTCCTTGTTTTTTTCCTGTCCTTTTTTTGTATCGTTTAACTGTCCGGATGTTCTGTTGTCGCCTGTTACGTTCTTGTTCCATTTTTTGTTTTCTTTTTTATATATACATATAGCGGCGTACGTACACTTTTGGTCTTTTATATGTAAGTACATTTTCTTTGAGCCCCTTCACACTTACTTCATTCTTCCCACTTTTCTTTTTCTTGCTCCCCCTCTCTCACATTTCTTGGCCTTCCCTTCATTCTCACTTTCCCTCTTCTTTTTCCACACTCTTTTCTTTTTTCTTTCTTTCTCGTCCCTCCCTAATTATTCTATCCCTCTACTCCTACCTCTATCCTCTTCTTCCACGTGACCGGTGTTCAGTCAAGCCTGACTTTTCTTTCAGTCGAAAGACACCTGTTGTTAATGTCTTGTTGTTTGTATTTGTAATTGTGTACCATTTCTCGTTTTTTTCTCTTTGGTCCTTGGTTTCGTATACATTCGCTTGCTTTCTTTCAAGGAATCTAGTGCTCTTAGCTTAGATTTTCTTGTGGCCGGCTAGATTGGAGCAGTCTCGAGTGTAACTGGCCGAAACTGCTGCGATAATTTAATTGCCACTTAGTTGTAAGATTTGAATTGATATCTGCTTCGAGGTGTGTCTCTACAAGTTTCACACCGTTTCTAAATCCATGGTTTGTTAGTATATAGTCCATTTTATTTGTAGTAAAATCACCAGAACTCCGACGCCTTAGTAATTTTCTTATTGGTTGCTAAACTAAAGTATCGGTGTCTAGTAGTTTGTTTCTTTAACAAAAATGTGTCAGTTATTCACCTCTTTTATCTCTTTCATTTAATCCATATTTATCAATTATATTATCTGTGTTTTTCCACATTCATTGTAATTCTAGTTTCTTTAGCTTTAGAATATTTTATTATATTTTTAGTATCTTGATAGAATTCTTCTGTTTCTTCATAATTCTGTTGTTTTGATACACACAATCAGAAAATGGGAAACATGTAACAAAAATCAAAAGACGGATTAAGACAAAAAGTCGTTTGAAGAAATATGTCAAACACCCTAACATGAGAAATATTAATATCAAAATTAGAAGATCATTATGTATTACTATGTATGGGCCGCTCCACTGTGTCGAGCTATAATAGGGATATTTTAAAAAAAAGTATTATCAGATAAATTACAAGCCTTTGAAATGCCAGGATACAACAGACTTTTTAGAACACAGAAGACAAGACACAAAACCAATGAAATCCTAAAAATGGCAGAAAGAAACAATGGAAATTTTATTAAATATTATCAAAGATACAAAAATAAAAATATTTATGACAATTAAAAAAAACTGACTTATAGAGATTGCTTAATGGAATATAAATGAATAGGAAGAGAGGAAGATGAAAGCCTAGAATTACGTTGATTGATAATATCAAGAATTAAAGAGGCTTAAAATATAGCAAATGGTGGTTGCGCAATGAGTCATATTTACTGTAATTTTGACTTTTACAAATGTTCCCTACCAATAAGGGATGGGTCTTCAATGGCACGCTGATGAAGATCTTGACAGATTTCGACGCGACGTTCTTTCTGCTCAGTGATCAGCATGCGGGAGACAAACTTGGCAGAGACACGCCGCATGTTCAATTCAGGCGTTAGGATTACCTGCATGGACCCACAACATAAGTAATTTCATTGATTGTCCTTCAACGATCTTCACATACAAGCTGAGGAATTTTTTCCACATTTTCGCGTGTGACGCTCGTGTCAGGTTTTCCAGATCGCTCGTCATCTTCCATGGACATTTTTCCGCTTTTGAAGAACCCGTGCCACTCAAAACATTGCGTGCGACCCATTGCCTCATTGCCGTAAGCTTGCCGAAGCATACTCAATACCTCTGTAGCAGACTTCCCAAGTTTAACGCAAAGTCTCGCGTTGGGTCTTTGTTCCAACTTCCTGTCCATGACAAAATCGCAGAGTACAGCATGCATGTGATCATAAAAACACAAATTTCACAACTTGCGAAGTAAACAGCGATGTCACTCGGCACACTGCCTCATGAAAGTCACGGCTAGCTCTCGCTGAACACGCAAGCGTATGCTACCATCTGTTGGAGCGCTACAGAACTAGTTCTGGAACATTTTAATACCACTTCGTATGAAATTAACGAAACTCGATTAAATCTAAAAACTCAACATGAAATATTTTTTGTAGTTTCCTCACGATCTGCCGCAGCAGCTTTCTTCCTGATATGCAGTGAAAGAGAAGAAAAAATTAATGAAATTAGTCATGGCTCATTTTGCCTCAGTTTAGACACCATTTTTAAAAAATAAAAGTTATCAAATAAGACATTAGTGTGTAAAAAATTGACTTGAAGTACAACAGAGAAAAGAATATTGATTGATAAGCACCAAAATTTATCCAGATATATTATTAGCAACCTTAATTACAATCGGGTCAAAATTGAGGAATAATTCCTTGAAAAAAAGTACCTGTTACTTGACTATGTTCCAAACCCTCTCAACTTCAACAACAGCAACAACAACTATGTTGACTAATTTTTTGCTCCTAAAGATGATTCAATAGTACACAATAATAATGCAATACTCGCGATGGTATGGTTCCAGGCAGGTAGGGAGAAAATAACGAGATATCAGAAATTCCTTATCTTGCCCACTTACCAATTATGTTATCCCTCTTCCCCTTTATATAAAATGCAGCACATGAAAAATGAGATTTCGACCTGTTTATTTCACGTGCTGAAAGTGTATGACACAGGAGAAGGAGAGCGACGACGATTACGAAGACAGCGGAGGCGATGTAGTCAGCGGCATGGAGACGGCGGTTGTGGTTGTGGTCGTCGTGAGAGTGGTAGTGATGGTTATGGTTGATGGTGGTAAGATTTTTATTACATACTAAACCAAGAAAACATGAAAAAAGTTACATAAACACATGAAGGTGACCACACTGGTACAAGTCAAATTATCATTGAAAATTATATACATAAAACATTAAAGAATTGATTTACACAGTTCAAGCACAAAGCTGTTTAATTTTTGTGGCTTTCACATGTAAAAATCTAACATTTTTGACAGCTAATTCTAGTCTATTTCATTTTTCCTGACAATCCCGCAAAATCCCCGTCAGTTACCTGGATTGGGGGGGGGGTGTTCTGTTTTGGATACTGAAATTATTTCCATAGGTTCTTCATCACCAAAGAGCTTTTCAACCAGCATTTTCAAAAGTTCTCGTCTAGATTGGTGTTTGTTCTTTTATTTGAATTGTGGGTGTTGTTTTTTTTAATATATTGGGTCATCCCATAAATAATGCGGTCTTTTCAACTGCATGAACTAAAAGTCGGAGGTGGACGGGATAAACTACCTGCATCAACTTGCTATAAAAGCAGGTAGTAATTTTACTTTGTACTTATTCTTAGTGCAAGTTTTGAAAAGTGCAGTTCGATTTTAACAGTTATTTTTTAAGGCTATAATGGAAGTGACAAAGGAGCATATTTGGCATATTTTGCTTTGTGAGTTCAATAAAGGCAACAACGCAACGGAAAGTGCGAGGGATATTAATGCAGTATATAGGGAAAGGACATTAAGTGTAAGCCAGTGTCACGGTGGTTCCAGAAATTCCGAGCCGAAAACTACAGCCTAGAAAACGATCCTCGTCCTGGAAGACCTGTAGAGGGCGGTGAGGACGTCCTGCAAACCCTGGTGGAACAAAATCCCATCGTAACTGTTGAAGACCTAGCAGAGAAACTTGGACTTGGTCATTTAACCATTCATCGCTAGAAGAAAAACGACTATCTTTGCTTTCAAAACGAAGGGTATTCTTCCATCAGGATAATGCTCGGCCACATACAGCGAGGCTGACATTCCAAAGGCTGGATCAGTTTGAATGGGAAACGATGCCCCACCCACCATATTCGCCGGACATTGCCCCATCTGAGTATCATTTATTCCGCAGTCTTCAAAATCATTTAACCAGAAAAAATTGAATTCTGTAGACGAGGTCAGAACAGTTCTGGAGGAGTGTTTTCCAATACGGACAAGTGAATTTTGGAAGAGGGGCTTTGCAAGTCTACCAGACAGATGGAAGAACATTGTAGAAAATGAAGGAGAGTATATTTTAGATTTAAAAAAAACTTTGTTTATCTTAATTTTTAAAAATAAAAGAAGTATTAAAAAAACCCGCATTATTTATGGAATGACCCAATATAACAAAAGACACATTGTATGTTGCTGTATTAATTAGGCTGAAAAACATTGCCATTAGTTTTCTTCGTGTGGCTCGTTTCACCAAATAGTATCTAATCAGCTAGTCAACTGTGTCAAAGAAGTTCTGGAACACTCAGGAAAACTCGTGAACATGTTTCTTGATACGAATTTATTATTTTTATCTACAAAATAAAATACACTACTGACAGGACCACAGTGGTCAGTCTATGTTTTCACGGAACTCTTTTTTTAAATTTAAAGCTTAAACACAGAATGAAACTTTTTTTTTTTTACCAAAAGAACTTAGAATAAGGAGTTCAAAATATAGTATAAATTTACAGCACTACTGATTAAGATTAAATAATTTTTTTATGTTAAAAAATGGCTTCAACACAAAAAAGGATCACCCCGGTCACTTCCAATATTTGTGAGGGTTAAAGATAATAATTTTGAGTGATGTATGAAATCACTAACACAATGAAATTTATTTCCTAAAAGAATCATATCACGAATCCGATTCTCAACTGAAAAATTTCTTCTTCAAAGTAGATTCGTTCTTATCTCTAACGAGCTCTATTAAGAGAGAAGCATATTTTAAAAAACAGCTTGAACGACATAAAAGTAAGCAAAAAAAAACTGATCACCAAATTCAAAGTATAGTCCATATAACATCTTTGGTATCTATAATACATAAACACACACATGCAAATACACACACACGCACACACACACACACACACACACACACACACACACACACACACACACACACACACGTATGTATGTATGTATGTATGTATGTATGTATGTATGTATGTATGTATGCATGCATGCATGCATGCATGAATGGATGGATGGATGGATGGATGGATGGATGGATGGGTGGATGACTTTGTGATTAGGATGTTCTCTTTGAAACCATGTGGTTTGGGGTTCAATCCCACTTCGCTACAGATCCATGCATTGTGAGAGAATTCGATCAGAAACTGCATGGAAGCCCACTATATGTAAGCTTATAAATATGTGTGTGTGTACCTTTGAGTACTGAAGTCGATTCCTTCGATTAAAAATTTTTTTAAGGCAGTGCCCCGGCATGGCTGCAATCTAATGACTAAAACAAGGAGAAAATCTTTAAAGAAACTCTATAGAAAGACAGAATGGACTGTACAGAACAGGAGGAGACACGTAGGATGGAGAGTCGCTGAAGATGTCACAGGATGTATTTCATTTACGTTCTCCTAAAATAGGTCTTCATAGGCTGACTCATACGCACCCAAACAAAACTACACTCTCTTTCTGAAAACTCATAGTCTCTAATATGCATTCTCTAAAGGCTGAAAACTGCTTCACGAAATTAGATCTATATTTTGTGATGACAAAATAATTAGCCTACTCTAAGGAAACAAAACATTTACTAAAAATACTAACCAAAGATGTCGCTTAAGAGAAGTGATTGCAGCAGCATCCAGTATCTGTAGAGACGGTAGTGTTGACAATGAAATAGCTTTAATTAAACCTACAGAGATGTAATTTACATTGATAATCGATGGACAGAATGGATATGGACATTGATTAAGGAATAAGGATTTCATTACCATTTTATTTTCAATTCTATTTAGCTACTATTGTTAATGCACATTCCTATTATATTTATACATAAACATGTAATAACTATATATGTATATATAACTATACATCTATGTATACACACATATGCATATATATATATATATATATATATATATATATATATATATATATATATA
>NC_068986.1:90467501-90468643 GCF_001194135.2 Octopus bimaculoides | reverse complement strand
GGAGGAGGAGGAGGAGGAGGAGGAAGAGGAGGAGATACAGTGGGCAATGCTGCATATAGCAAAACGGTTTATCTATCTAGTCGTATGCAGGCGGTGGGTCAGCCAGTACACGCAGAACCATTGTTGCCTTAGCTATTTGATATATATGTATATCTAAATTACATTAAAAATGAATTTCAATCTTGCTTGTTTGCTTGCTTGCTTGCTTGCTTGCTTGCAATGTTACACAGCCAAATCGGCGCATAATGGGAAAATACTTTGCAAGTAAAGTGCCCTTGAAATATGAATACAAACAAAATAAAGCAAGTGTCGCATAAATTGGGCCAGTGGTTATTGAGATATTCGGAGTTTTGTGGGGTATAAATACCCAAAACGATGCATAATGGGAAAATACTCCGAAAATAACTTAACCCTGAAAAAGAAGAATCTCTAACCTTTCCATTAGACACATTATTATGGGAAAAATATTTTTAAAGGAAAATCACTTTAAAAATATGGTAAATATTTCATAAAAGACCCGTTCGTAACCTCGGTGTAAAATAGTTTCTTTCTATGGGTTTCTTTTGTGTGCATTCAATGTATCTCACCTCCAAAGATTTGGTTGCTACTTCTAGCACACCCTGCTACCACATAACAGCTATTTGCAATAAAGGCCCCGAAATACCAGTTACATGGTAGCAGGGCGTACAAGAAATAGCAGCCAAATGTTTCCGTTTCTGGGGAAAAGAGCCGTTTACGCGTGAATGTAAGGAATATAATAAAGGCTCAACCATGTATAAACCACAAAGCAAGAGCAGATATCTTAGTATCAATTGATCTCACCTTTTGTACGTTAGTACTTAAGGATCATCAGCCAACCTTACTGTATTCATATATTTTTCAAAATATTCATTTCATTACACTGTGAGCGTTTGTTCATTTGAATATATATATATATATTTGCACATACACACACATATTTATACATACATGCATAAATATAGAGAGAGAGGAGGAGGGAAGGGAGATACATATTTAAAGCACATTTGATGTAGATATATAATGTACGAATATATACATATATAGAGAGAGAACGGATCGGCAGATAGAGAGGTAGTTACGTATATATATATATATATATATATATATATATATATATATGT
>NC_068986.1:90460455-90467491 GCF_001194135.2 Octopus bimaculoides | reverse complement strand
TGTGTGTGTGTGTGTGTGTGTGTGTGTGTGTGTGTGTGTATGTATGTATTATTGTATACCTGTATCACACACAATAGCGACATATACATACAAGTGAGTAAGGTGGTAGTTGTTATTGTCCAACTGGTGTGACGTAATAATCACTAAAACTATTCTTTTGTACATACATATTTGCTCAGCGCGGAATCGTTTCTGAATATACCAAATATATATACACGCACACATGTTCCCTAACTTACACGTGTATAGACAACACGCTGTATGATGAATAAATAAATGAATACGTAAATATGTATATAATGGCAAACAATATTGTAAAGGTGACATTTGCACTTAGAGATCTGTGATTAAATATTAGATCACTACTGATCACGTATTAGAAACACAAGTTTCTTTCAGTTTACGTAAACTTACTCCAACTATTGTTCAAGCTGGCAGAATCGTTAAAACGTCGGACGAATGCTTTACATCATTTCTTTCAGCGCTTTACGTTTTGGGTTCAAATCCCACTGAAATCAACTTTGCTTTCATCCTTCCAAACACTCTAAAATAAAATGGTAGTCACGTATTGATGACGTATTAAGTCACGTATTGATGACGTATTAAGTCACGTATTGATGACGTATTAAGCCACGTATTATCGACTGATTGCTCACCCTTCATTGCAGCAAGCTGGCAGAATCTTTAGCACGTCAGGAAAATGCGTAACGCCATCTCGTTTATCTTTACGTTCTGAGTTCAAATTCTGTCGATGATGACCTTGCATTTCATCCTTTCAAGGTCGATAAAACAAGTACCAGTTGAGCATGGGAGTTTATGTCACTTACTTACTTCCTACCCCGAAATTGCTGGCTTTGAGCAAAAATTTGAAACTGGCATTGACTGATCCTTTCCCTAACTTTCAGACTTTGTGCCTATGCTAGAAACAATTATTTCTGGCTCAAGTTCTGATTTCAAATACCGCCGAGATGGACTTTGCTCTTCATTCTTCAGTGTCGATAAAAAAATGTACCAGTGGAGTACCGAGGTCGGTATAATCGACTATCCCCCTCCCCTAAAATTCCATCTTGGTTGGGCATGCAGTGGTTGCTGATGCACAGATATGCGCTGAGGCTATGACATCTTAAGCGCTTCCTAGACGGTGAGCTGGTGTAGTCGTTGTTTGTCAGACAGGATATTCCACAGCTCAACTCTTTGACTAAGCTGCAGTCCTGGATCAAGCATAGACCGAGGCAGGGCACCTGGCCCCTAGAGTATCGTTAGACGCCCATAATCTTCTGTCAGTTGGGTCAAGTTCGATTTTGATGCTCTTTAGAAGGTTAGCGGCGGACAAGTGCGACGACGTTCTCTGGGAGACTCTGGGTGTATTGCCGGTTCGGGATAAATTCTACAGGTATGAAAGTACCGTCAGCCAAGCTTGCTCGAGACGGCACAGAGCAACGAAACTGTTTTGCACGCTCTCGTCCAATGCTTGAGCATTGCTGACTTGTGGGTTTATGTGAAACACCTGCTGCCATGTGTAGGACGGGTGTTGCTATCGGCTGAGAGCATTGTGAAGATAGTCCAGTCGCTTTCCTTTGGTTGGAAAGAGCAGGTTCTTTTTTTCCTAGTGGCCTTAGCGAAAGAGTTTGTGTGGTGGACCAGATTAGAAGGGCTAAAGTCAGATATTTTCCTCTTTGGCCAAACATTCAACTTTTTCAAGTTCTACTTGAAAAGAAAAGTAAAAGGGGAGAGAGAAGAGACTTTCAGTAATTTTGTTTGAAGGTGGATGAACGAGCATGCGCCTGTAGGTTGACGGAAGATGATGTAGAGACGACACCTGCTCCAGTGGTCAGGGTAACCATGGTTTCGTGGGTCTTCACAAGCAGCCTTAGGAATTCTCTTTCCTTGAGGGAATTATTCATTGTTATAATCTTATATTGTTCCTGTTTTTTCACTTTTTACCCGCCTTTTAGGTAACCCCACATTGTATTGTCCTGTGCCGTCTCCATTGCTTTTTGTGAACCTTCAGCGATTAATAAAGAAAACCAGTGAGATCCGATCTTATTGCCAGAGTCTTATTGTTGTCACATGCTTTCACTGTACAAATAAGCGAGGTTATGAATCTGTTAGGTCGGATCCCCACCATTCCCGCTTCTTTTTCTAACATTGGTACCAGCGGTCATGAAAGATTTGTTTCAAAGTTGCTCTGAAACATTTTTTTCCGATCTGAATTCTGTATCCAGTCCTTTCTCTAGTGAATCTGCATAATATAAGCAGTAGTGTTTACTATTTTAATGCACACTATTAGGTCGAGGTCGTCCATATACAGAGACGATTGGTTATCCTCTAATATTATTCGTATCCGAGTTCATTCTGCTTTAACATATTACCTAAATGTGCTTAGGCCAGAAAGAAAACTAATGGAGAAAAAATCCGCTTTGAAATTCCTTTTTCGATGAAGACGGGGTCTATTTTCATAAATCACTAATTTGTATCTACAAAATTGTTTCTTGTAGATTCTACCTTATTTGTGGCAAATGTTTCCGGGATCTACAGGTGGATACACTGCAAAAAGCCTTCTCAGCATTAACTGGTGTGAAATTCAGACCATTTTTTTCCATTTAAAGTCTTTAGGCATGGCTTCATTCATTAGTAATTGATTTATACACCCTATCAGCATAAATTACGTTCTTTAGGACTGATTTTTGTGTTCAGTCAGTTATTTAAACTTTACGGTAATGTATGTGTGGGTCTATGTATGTGTTGGAGTACAATTTGTGTGGAAGGGTATGTATTTACATAAAGCACACACACACATATTACACACTGCACACTAACATAAACAAATCTACAACCTTATCCTTTACAGAAAGAAAACAGTCCAACGGACACAGCTATATATACATACAACCCCGGAAAAATTATGCATATAACACCACGACACATATCACACACCCCACCCTCACAGGAGCACCACACTAATAATACTTTCCCCACTTCAAGATAATTTTTACCGGCTTCACAACATACTCAACCAAGAGACATAACTCCTAACCTAATCCTCTGACCGTTTTTCGTTTCACCACCTTTTTCACAGAAGGCGCTGACCGGTTGTGCCAATCCACCTCCCACAATAGGGAGCAGTCGCTATATTCCCTTCCATATCGGCTAACTCTGATGAGACTAAGGTTATATAATCGGATTGTTACCTAACACTCCATTGCATTTTTTACGCGAAACCGACTGGTAAGATCAGCCGTGACGGATATTTAATGCTCTATACATTCCAGATAATATACCCACTCTAATGACAGGTATACGAGTGCATCTTTTCCTTGACTTATGGTCTCTTAGATGACTGACATGTATGTATATATAGATATGTATGTATGTATGTATGTATGTATGTATAGATAGATAGATAGATAGATAGATAGATAGATAGATAGATAGATACACACATATATATATATAAATATATACTTATATATATATAGATATATCAGAAAAAGAGATGACAAAGGAATAGATGATTATCTTATGTACTTCATTAGCTTACAGCTGTTTCTGCTATGAGATGGAGTGGACTCATAGTTGAGTGCTTCAATTTTATCTTATAGTTTCATCGGAGCCTCAAAACATAAAGTGCAATTTATCTGAGAAGGAATTACATTTGTGCATATATAGGGAACGTCGTTATCAATGAGAAAGTCAATAGAGGTGTATGCAAAAAGTGTATGTCCATATATATATGTATATATATATATATATATATATATATATATATATATATATATGTATGTATGTATATACATATATGTATATATGTATGTATATGTATATATATATATGTGTGTGTGTGTGTGTATGTATATATATATATACAAATGCATTTATGTATGTATGCATATGTATATGTATATGTGTGTGTGGGTGTATATATAGATATATGCATACATATTTATATATACACATATATATATATACACATATATATATATATATATATATATATATATATATATATATATATATATATATATATATATATATATATATATATATATATATATATATGTATGTATGTATGTATGTATATATCACCTAATTACTGTCAATAAGATATGTCAACAAACAACGTATTCATCCTGCTGTTTTTTTCCGCCTCCGAGTAATGTGCCAGCAGTTCTCGTGGGAGAGAGACATTCCTATCAATCCCTACTTACCCAATCTTGACCCACCATCACCACTTCGCCTCACCACCCCCTCCCCGACGTCTACCTCTACTTCTTCCTCACTGGTTAGTTCTATGTCAACTTGAATCGTCAATAAACCCATTCACTGCAGTATTTACTTTGTTTTATTTTCATTGTCATGCTTTTCATATTTTATTATCTTGTTTTACTCTTTCTCTTTAAATGTTTTATTTCTGCTTATTTGTTTTTTCTTTCTTTTATTTACTTTCAACCTGTCTTTAGCTCACTCTTAAAACTTATGTCAGCTTTCAATTATTGTCTCCCTCTCTGCCAATATATGAGCTAGCTAGGGAGCTTCTATGCTGTCACTAGACCTGCTAGCAATAGCACGCAATTCCCTCAAATCACAACCTCTGTCTTAAGAAAAGAGGAAAAAAGAAACTCGCATTATATAAATGGATGGGATAGACATGGGTGATTATTGATTATTGATCTGTTTAAGCAGAGGCGATTTGGGTCTAAACAACATCTAGTTTAGTTGCCTACCGATTATAACTTGCCTGTCTGTGCCTTGCTCTCTATACCTTCTTCTGTTAGTTTCTGTATCAAATTGTCGGTTTTCTATTGTTCAGTTCAATATTTTACCCGATGTAGATACGTTAGAGAGCCGGAAAAATTGCCATACGATATTTTCTCTAAGTTCTGAATTCGAATTCCGACAATATCAACTTTACTTTTCATCCTTCCGAACTGATAAAATAAAGTACCATTCAATAGCTGGGGTTGATCCCATCGAATTACTTCTGTCAAATTCGTAACCTTGTGCTTATGTTAAAAATTAGTATTCATAGTAGGAGAAATTAGTTTTAAAATTAGTAAAATGGCGAAGAGAAGCACTCTCAGACTGTTTATAGTTGATATAGCAGTTATTCAGTTCGAACTTTTCTAAGCTGATCTACGTAAGGAAGACATGGAAATCTCGGGGGGGGGGGGCTAGGTTCCTATGATGTGCAGTTCTGAGGATGAAGAACTTGATGAATTATTTATGACAAAGCTTATAGGTGAGTCTCGACAGAAATGACAAGACGTGGAAAGGCACGTGTATCAAATGAACTTAAGCTGTGGTGGCGGTTTGCAATTGGCTGAGGTTTGATGAGGAGTAGAAGAGACTGAAAAAGAATACATCTTTACCTAACTACAATGTGTAATGGGATACTGGTTCATATCAGTCATGTAAGTTTGGTACAAAGTGTCTACACTGTGCATAGATAATACCTGCGGAAGAGGAGAGGGTGTGAAGTATAGTATATTATGCTTCGGAATGACTAACGATCATTAGAAAATGAGGAGATATGCAGGAACACAGAGGTTGCCGTTCTTAGGAAATGTAATATACTATCGCGTGTTTCCAAACAGTGAAGAAATTTGGGATCAGAGAAATGTCACGGGATTATAACGTATAAAAGGTGATTACAAGGATCGTTTGCCTGTCGGGTTACATGAATTGAAGGAGTCATTCTTGATGATGTTGTTTAATACCAGGTCAGTTCTAACTGACATCTAATTAAAGGTGTTTTACTCGTGACCAACTTATCTTGCGTTTAAACTCTGTGTGGTACAATAATTATTGTCTCCTGTTTTTAAAATGGTGGAATGATATTTTGGAGAGATTTGACTATAGTTTTTAGCAGGTCGAATCACCATGAAGAGGATCCCTCTTTGGCTCATGAAGAGGGAATTCACACTAGTCGTTGTTTAGCCATAAATCATCCCTAATCTAGAATCAAATGCATTCCAGTCGTGACTATGCGGTTTATGTTGCCTGAGTATAGAGCTGTCTGGACTACATTATCAAATGTGACCTTTCTTTTTTGAGATGATAGCGAGCGATTTGAGGGAAAATATATTATTTCTAACGGGCCGTTCGATCCAGTGCTGTCTGGCACTTGGCTGTTGCCCAGGGGCCTCAAGGGTCTAGGGGACTCAGTTATGATCTATGTGTGTATGCTGTGGCTTGTTGTCAATAAATAGATACTATTGGGCACAGTGCATTGATTTTCCTAGGGATCTATAATGTTGCTAAGACGACATCTGGTTTGCTCCATTAGATCACATAATGGTTCGATCACATAGAAGTATGACTACATAGAGTTACAACCACTCACGGTTTACGTCCCACAGATTCGATCACGTAGAGCTTAGGCAACATAGAGGCTTCTTTCTGCAACAACCTCAAAATACTTTTTCTTTTGAACATAACATTGAATTTAGACTATAATGTCACCCATACATATAACCTATAAGGAATTTATAACTAACATCTTATGTGCATTTATTATTATGTTCTTTTTTTTTTTCTTTAAATTTTCTTTCATTTTCCGCCGAGTGCTTTCCGTACACCTAGGGCAGAGAAGCTCATTGTATGCATTCCCAGTTTACATACGCAAATTCACAGGTAAAATATGTATGTAAAAAAAAATAATAGATAGATAAATTCATGAATGGATGTTGTTTTCACAGCGATAATGCTCTTCTCAGTACATTAGTCGTTCTAGTTAACACGATTTTTTGCACTTCCTGTAGGGCTGGTAGGCCTGGTATCATTTTCAAATAGGTTTCAGTACCTTTTTTTATCATTCCTAGAGATCCTACAATCACTGGTACGGTAGTCGTCTTGAGATGCCACATTTTTTCAATTTCTATTAGCAAGTCTTTATATTTACTGATCTTGTCAAATTCTTTCGCCATTGGCTTCAGTTAACATAAATTCTAATACTCTAACGATCAAATTCTGGTAGGAAAATCGGTATAAACATAATCCACCCCCATTAAAATGTACTGTACAGAAATCAAAGCCA
>NC_068986.1:90458927-90460074 GCF_001194135.2 Octopus bimaculoides | reverse complement strand
ATATATATATATATATATATATATATAAGCAGGTTTAGTATGCATGTGTGTATGTATGTACATACATCTTTTCACAAAGATATCTCTAAGTATTTGTTCGATGAATTCTTAAGACCCGATAACCTATGTCATTCGACAATGTTTTCATTTGAATATCACAATAGCAGTGTCTACGTCTCTACGTCAGCAAACATAAATGAAAAAATTTATATCAGTCAATTACTGGGAATGGTGTTTGGAATGAATACATAGTGTATTTAAGTGTAAGTGTAAAAACATATATGCATGTATACTTGTATGTAATTATGTTGGCATAGATATGCACGCACACACATGTGCATACGTGTATGTATGTGCGTATGTACATATGTGTGTGTGTCTGTGTAAAGGGTACAGATAAAGACCTTCTTCGGTTATGAATGACCATGGGATTGCACCCAGAAAGTTCCTTTCCAAAGCACAAGTCCGGGCAAGGTTGTTTATGGAAGACCAGCAGTCGTCCAGGCATACCATCCTCCCCTCTCCAGGCTACCGATGTTATCCGAGGGAAAGGCAAAGGCCGATAGAGTATGGACACACACATAAATACATCGGACAGAATGCTTCGCGGCATTTGTTCCTGCTCTTTGTGTTCTGTGTACAAATACTGCTATGTCACTCTACATCGGTAGCAGACTTAACCAGTCGCCCTGCTTAACACCAGCATCTGACACTTTAGGTGCCATTAAAGGAGTCCATCCTGTTGCGAGCGTTCGGGTCATGCTTCTAATTTAGAATACCTTCTTTCCCACTTTCCCACTGTAATGGTCACGGGCATTACCTTCCATTCTGACTAAAAGATAATAAAAAAAACTGTATGTATATATATATATATATGTATATTTGTTTCAGTCATTTGACTGCGCCCATGCTGAAGCACCACCTTTAGTCGAAGAAATCTACCTCAGGACTTATTCTTTGTAAACCTAGTACTTATTCTACCGTTCTATTTGCTGAACCGCCAGTTTACGGGGACGTAAACACACCAACATCGGTTGTCAAGTGATGGGGGGATAAATACAGACACGCAAACACACACATACATACACACACACACACACACACACACACACACACACACATATATATATATATATATATATATATA
>NC_068986.1:90456393-90458509 GCF_001194135.2 Octopus bimaculoides | reverse complement strand
ATATATATATATATATATATATATATATATATATATATATAGAGAGAGAGAGAGAGAGAGAGAGAGAGAGAGAGAGAAAGAGAGAGAGAGAGAGAGAGAGAGAGAGAGAATATATAAACAGCTAAACTGTTTATATAGTCAACAAATGCAGCAGTTACTCCACACAGTATAATGAATATGTAACATATGGTATAATTATTAACAGGGCAAATATTAGCCATTTCTCCGGAGACTGAAAAAAAAAATGATGAACAACCTTAATCGATTTTCGAACCTTATTGGGTTTTTCGTCAGAGGCGCTCACATCATTCTGACAGTCTCCAGAGATACAAACAGACAATCTGTTTATATACTCAACAAATGCAGTAGTTACTCTATGAAAGAGTTCTTAATTTGCATATGTATATGTATATATATTTTATTGTTTTGTTCTTTTACTTGTTTCAGCCATTTGACTGCGGTCATGCTGGAGCACCGCCTTGAATGATTTCAGTCGAACAAATCGACCCTAGGATTTGTTTCTAAAACTAAGTACTTATTTTATGGGTCTCTTTTGCCAAACCGCTAAGATACGGTGACGTAAACGCACCAACACCAATTGTCACGCTGTGAAAGGTGACAAACACAGACACAAAGATACACACACACACACATACATACATATGTACTATACATATACATGTGTGTGTGTGTGTGTGTGTGTGTGTGTGTGTGTGTGTGTGTGAATGGTAATGGATTATCCCAAATCGATTACTAGTTTGCTCTCAGTTAGGTATTCAAAATATGTTATTCAACAGTTAATATAAATCAAATGAAGTTCTTATAAGATAAGAAATTAGAAGAATATACTGTTGGATAATTCGGAATATATCTCGTTAACCATATATGTTTCCGGGAGTATAAATATTAATAATATCAATAATAAGGATTAGTACAAAGTTGCATCGCATTATCTTTAATTCCTTAATTTATACACCACCTTACATTGATCAACACACGTTTCAATTGCACCGATTAGTAGCCGCTGCAATTGCCACCCTAGTATAAAACCGATGCAGTTTCTTCACTTGATATCTTTCGATTTGGCTGTTTAAAGATTTTCTTTTATCTACTTTGCGTTGTATAACGCGAACAATCTTCATTTCAATTTTTTATTGGATAATCATTTTTAGTCCATTATTACCAAACCTTTTATTGTTCAAATGATTATTATTCATTTATATTTGGTAAATGTGAATTTCCTCATGTGCAAGAATTTCTATGCTTGTTCCTGTCTAGAATTTATTACATTACCCTTGGATGTGAAAAGCCAGTAAAATTCTTCTAAACATGGGTCACATCTATTCCAGGTCTGTATGATTTTGCAGTACAAATTAATTCTCATTTAATAGTATAGTTTTTGATACTCTCCTTAAAAGACCAGATTAATTAGCTAAGACTCGTTTGGAACCCTTTATTTTTGTCTTTAAATGAACTCAAATGATTTTCCAGTTTCTTCTTGAAAATTAATGATGTCCTATCGATGTAATAGAGTTCCTCAGATGTAGCCTTACATCTATATATTACAATTTTAGTCTTACACTTATTTCCCTTATAACAGGACTCGCTTAGCCATTACTATTTATGTTTTCGTCATCCAAATAATTGGATGATTTAGTGATTCGCTAATGTGCATATATAAAATTAATATAAACAGCAGTTTGCAATGTTTCACTAAAAGGGAAAATTACAAATGTCACTAAATGTGACTAGGGTGTTAGAAAACACCGACGTTGCTAGAAATAAGAGCTAAACGCTCTAATGCTGTAATTAACGCACATGAAGGAAAACACATACACTAGCAGAGACTATAATCGCTAAATCATCCAATTATTTGGAGGACGAAAACATAAATACTAATGGCGAAACGAGTCAGGAAAGAGCGAAACCGTCGAGAAGTCTTAACTGATGAGGTAACGGAAATTGCCGAAACTGATGCATCAGTATTAAGAATTCTCGATCGACACTTTTCGGACGATTATGGTCTTATTTCTAGCAATGTAGGTGTTTTCTAACACCCTTGTCACATTAGTGACATACATATATATATATATATATATATATATATATATATATA
>NC_068986.1:90455483-90456103 GCF_001194135.2 Octopus bimaculoides | reverse complement strand
TATATATATATATATATATATATATATATATATCACCCCTTGATGACAGCGGGTTGTTTGAATATAAATTTATGTATATTCTCCGTTTGGAGAAAGTATACATAAAATATTTATGCATATCTAACTATTTTTATCTCGTTTTTAATGAATCATTCTATATTAGCTATTTTCAAACATTGACAGAATATTGGTACTAACATTGTTTTTCTGTTTCAGTGTGCGCTTTTCCACACATTTGTGCAAGCAAATAACTTTCGTATATTAAAAAACATATTTCTACGATTTGTACTATTTCGCTATTCAAATCAGCCATTATTTTTAGCACGCATGCATAAATATGCGAGTGCACACAATCACACGCTAACATACACATACACACACACATACACATACGTCTGTGCGTATGAATTTTTATACATATATATATACATGTGTGTGCAAGCAAGTAAGTATATACGTGTATGTATGTATGTATGTATGTATGCATGTATGTATGTAAGAATCATTTCTAAAACGTGTTACAATAATATCCTTTACTATATTTATATACATATATATGTCAGTGAATATAAGTTCAAATACATACATAAATATATATATATATATATATATATATATAT
>NC_068986.1:90454334-90455330 GCF_001194135.2 Octopus bimaculoides | reverse complement strand
ATTTTTAGCACGCATGCATAAATATGCGAGTGCACACAATCACACGCTAACATACACATACACACACACATACACATACGTCTGTGCGTATGAATTTTTATACATATATATATGTACGTACGTATGTATGTATATCTGTCCACCATGTCAATGCTGTGTATGCCACCAGGCCTGCAAATCTAAGAGTGGCCTCAAAAGACATTTTAATACCCATTAAGATCAGAACTTAACTGCAGAACTTGGTAATCCAAATCAGATATGCAATTTATGTGGGTGTCTTTTCAAAACATTGTCTGGTTTAAAAGAAAAAAGAAAAACACATCGAACGCCATGATAGATCTAAGGTGTTAGTACAAGAAGTTGTCAGACACTGCATAAGAAATGCACAACCACCATATATGTAAGTATGCATGCATGTATGTATGTATGTATGTATGTATGTATGTATGTATGTATGTATATACATGTAAGTAGGTATCTATTAGCGGTAATACGCTAATCCCTTTTATGTGTACCGAAAGATGCTGACTTTGTTCACATTTTATGAACGCCCAAGCATTTCTGTACCACAAAAGAAACAGAAGTGAATAGAAAATCGAGAACTATGGGAGGAATTAAGAGCTATTACAGCAAACCTGACTTACACATACATGCACATACATTTTCAGCACCTGTGTCTACGAGTATACATTGTGTACATGTATGCGTGTATGTATGTACATATGTATGTATATATGTATGTATGTATATATGTAAGTATGTATGTATATGTATGTAATGTTTGTATATATGTGTATGTATGTACGTATGTATGTATGTATATATGTAAATGTGTATGCATATGTATGTGATGTATGTATGTGTGTGTATATATATATATATATATATATATATATATATAAATATATATATATATAAGGTTATAGATTACGAGAAAAATAGTATTATGAATCCATATATTGTGACATATATATATATGTGTGTGTATGTATGTAT
>NC_068986.1:90444162-90453261 GCF_001194135.2 Octopus bimaculoides | reverse complement strand
TATATATATATATATATATATGTATGTGCGTGTGTGAGTGCGTATGTATACATATTGAAACATAGATAAATAGACACACATTCACACACACACACACACATACATACAAGCTCTCTCACACACACACAAAGTATATAGAATAAGCGGCATCAATTGACACGAGCGCTTCTTCCAGATGCGTAAAGTATATGAATGAAATATCAGAAGATTTCACAGAAGCATCACCCAAAAAAAACAAAAAAACTAACACTGAAAGACAAACCATCACCGAGGGAAATTCAAATGTTCTGGGAGGAAATGCAGAGCAGAGAATATTCAGCAGCAAAGAAAACACATATTGAGTCAGTAAAGAAGTAAACCATATCAGCACTGGAAACATGAACAACTCTTGCTGGTAAGGAACACACCAACACTTTAAGGGCTTCGTGTAACTAGAAAGCCACTGGATTGACAAGTGCAGTAATTTCTGGTTGGAGCTTAGATATGTAGTGGAGGCGCAATGGCCCAGTGGTTAGGGCAGCGGACTCGCGGTCATAGGATCGCGGTTTCGATTCTCAGACCGGGCGTTGTGAGTGTTTATTGAGCAAAAACACCTAAAAGCTCCACGAGGCTCTGGCAGGGGATGGTGGTGAACCCTGCTGTACTCTTTCACCACAACTTTCTCTCACTCTTACTTCCTGTTTCTGTTGTGCCTGTAATTCAAAGGGTCAGCCTTGTCACACTGTGTCACGCTGAATATCCCCGAGAACTACGTTAAGGGTACACGTGTCTGCGGAGTGCTCAGCCACTTGCACGTTAATTTCACGAGCAGGCTGTTCCGTTGATCGGATCAACTGGAACCCTCGACGTCGTAAGCGACGGAGTGCCAACAACAACATAGATATGTGATGGTATCATTCAATGACTTGATTGTGGCTTACTATTCAGAATCAAGTTGTAAATGGCTGCTAGCTGGGAAAACTATTAATTTCCTCAAAACAAATATACCTGAGATTGACAACTGAAATATGCCACATTGCAATACGAAAAAAAATGCACCAACTATGCCCTGTCAAAAGGAAAACCATGTCCATATAAAGCAAAGTAAAAACTTGTTCAAAGCAGTCTTATGCTTGTGCGAAAATGAATCTTGCAATAAGACTCATTGTCCCTCTCCTAGTTTTCTTAGCTTTGACTCCGTTAACAAATGTGTTTAATGAAATTAGCACTGATTATAGATTACTATAAACTATAAATCATTTCCTCCATATAGATGGGTTTAAAATAAAAACCAACTGGAGAACCTATTAAAAATTGTTCATAAATTCAACAAATACATAAAATAGGAATGGAATTAGCCAACTGTGCCATGAAGAGACAAATTAACAACAATTTAGAATATAAAATTAGACACAGAAACCGAATCCAGAGAATTAGATCAGAATCATCCTCAGGAATACTGAAATCGATAAACTATGCCACAGGGAAAATATTTCAGGATCTGCGCTCCAGCTGAAACAACGCATTCTTCGTGTTTCACGTCGAAGAAATGATCGAAAACCTTTCCACTGTTAACATTTCTAACGCAGCTTCTTCTTTGAGCCACTTCTAATTGACTGGCGAACGCCTCCTGTACTACATCACTATCTATAGCTAAATCTTTGATAAAACCAATGAATGCTGCTCAGTTGGGTTTTTTTTCTTTGTCGAGACCTACCACCTGTTGTTGGTGTTGGCCTCCGTCAGTTCCTTCTCAAAAGGAACGTTAATCAAGTCCCTGAAATGTTTCCGTGCAAGGAAAGGCCCCATTCAGCTTTCAGGAACTGGATCCTTGTCTCTTGGTCTCGTCTGTGTTGAGTATACAGATCCAGAATTTCTGGTACATGTAGCCAACTACACACAATGTGTGTGTGTGTGTGTGTGTGTGTGTGTGTGTGTGTGTGTGTGTGTGTGTGTGTGTGTGTGTGTGTGTGTGTGTGTGTGTGTGTGTGTGTGTGTGTGTGTGTGTGTGTGCGTGTGTGTGTGTGCGTGTCTTTGTGCCTGTGCTTGTCACTCCTCCACCTCTTGACAACTACTATTGGTTTATTTACACCACCGTAACTTCGTCAAAAGAGACCGATAAAAGAGAACCAGACTTAAAAATATATATATATATAGTGTGTGATTTGTTCGATTAAGACCTTTCAAGGCGATACTCCTGCATGGAGGCAGCCCAATGACTGAAGTAAAAGATAAAAGATAAACGATGTGTGTACCTACATGTACACATGCACACACGTATGTATAGAAAAACACATAAATATACATGCACAGACATATTTGCACGAAATTTTTTAAAAATACGTATTATAAAAACACAAGTATTAAAATATTATTTTCTACTCTAGGCACAAAGCCCGAAATTTGGGGAAAAGGGGCCAGTCGATTAGATCGACCCCAGTACGCAACTGGTACTTAATTTATCGACCTGAAAGACAAAGTCGACCTCATCGGAATTTGAACTCAGAACGTAAAAATAGACGGAATATCGCTAAGCATTTCGCCCGGCGTGCTAACGTTTCTACCAGCTCACCGGCTTAAGGGAATATTTGATATTGAAAACATCTTGAGAACATCTTTTAAGCTTTCATATCATCTCTTGATTTTAGTATCATTTTCCTGTTTTCTTTTATTCTTTTACACGTTTCAGTCAATTGACTGCGGCCATGTTCGAGCACCGCCTTAAAGGGTTTTAGTCGAAAAATCGATCCCAGAACTTATTCTTTGTAGCCTAGTATTTATTCTACCGGTCTTTAGCCGAACCGCTAAGTTACGGGGACATAAACACACCAAAATCGGCTGTCAAGCGGTAGTAGGGGTGAGGAATACACATACACAAAGATACACACTTAAGTATATATACAGGCTGCGGTGAATATATTGTCGTCTAAATTACGCAAAAATGAAAATATCACTGACATCTCATTTTAACAGATGTATTAACCAAAATTACATAAATATATCTTGAAATACGAAACAGTAAATTTATTCAATAAATTTATTTAATAAAATCGCCATTGGCTTCAACCACGGCCTCCAGACAACTTCAGAATCTCCTGCAACTCTTCTGGACGGTCTCCTTGTTTAAGTTTGTGAATGCTGCCGTAATCCTTGCCTTCAGTTCATCTTTAGCGTTACAAGCAGTTTTGTTGGTCTCTCGCTCAACTGCACTCCACATATAATAATGAAGGGGACTGCAGTCTGGGGAATTAGGTGGCCAGATGTTAGAGGTGATGTGGTCGCAGAAATTGTCTGACAGCCATGACTGAGTTCTCCTGCTTTAGTAGAAGGGGGAAGAGTTCTGTGGCCAGACAGGATCTTCCCGCAACCACCCTCTTGACCAGGGGCAGCACTACCTCCTCCAGGCACTTGATGTAGGTCTCTGTAGGTAAGGCCTTCACTAGTGATCACTCCAAACACCATGATCTTGACTGGATGTTTGATTTTCATCACTCGCAGTACATGTTTTGGGGACACGGCAAGCCTATGGTTGTTCAGTGCATTCACCATCTGTTCGTATTGGAGCTTCCGGCGCGAATACCAAGCAGTACAGTATGTTGTTTCCAAATTTCTGGCTGAGTGAATTGTCTCATGGTGCTGTTTTTCTTACAGACGGTACCCAACTGACCCTACTATACTGTGTAGTTGACAAAATCAAAAACAAACATGCGCATGCGTGAAATTAAAAATATAAAATGGTGACAATTTACCCATCGCACCTTGTATGTATGTATAAGTGTGTGTGTGTGCGTATATATATATATATATATATATATATATATAATAAAGTATCATTACCATTATTAAAATAACAATAATAATAATAAAGTGGCCAACAAGTTTAACTATAACTAAGTTTAACCATGTAGTTGAGAAGCAAGCTTCTAACCACACAGTTCAAACTTCAGAGAATCCGTAACACGGGAGATGCGAATTTTTGTCTGTTATCAGTTTGATTTTCGAATAACAATGAATCTTTGTTCATCTTCGTCCTTGCGTATTCTTCATTATTTTTCTTGGGGAGGGGTTTCATTGTCATTGAGAAGAAATTGCTTCTCCTCTCGTAGCTTTATGTTTGTCTTGTTTTTTCTGTGAAGTTTTTTCTCTCTCATTTTATATTTTCATCTGTAATTATTTTTGCCTTATCATACAATAAAATTGTTGAACATCATCTTGTTAGAGGACGAGGTATTTTCTCATCTATTTTTATGCCTAATATCGTATCGTATGCCTAAAGATATTTCCTTTGCAATCGCCAGAGATTTGGCACCTGAAGCTTATTGTTCTTTCTGTTATTATTATTGCTGCTACTGCTGTTGTTGTTATTGTTGTTATAGTTTTTGTTGCTGTTGTTGTTGTTGTTGTTATTGATGTCGTTGATTTCATTATTTTTGTTTGCCTCGTTTGTGCTTAATCTTCCCCGTTCTTCAGGGCATTCAGCTTTTAGGTGTATTTTATTCCGGCAAACACAACTACTAGGCTTTCTACCCTGTATTAACAATCTCAAGTATTTCGTTTTCAAGTATTCAGTTTTCTACTCTTCTGCTATTGTTCTGCGACCTTCGAGTGTCATTAGGAGTTGAGAGATCATTTTGGCTCCTCCGACTACAGATTACCTTTTATTAAGCCTGCCGCAATTCTTGTGGTTCTTTGACCTCTGTAGTAGGGGACAGATATATAGTCAGAAATATGCCTGGCAATTTCACCCCGTTTTGGCTGCATTTTCAGTTTTAAAGTGTCAGTAAATTATGCCATAACTTTTGCGTATTTTAATTGAGATATTTCTCTCAGCTTCCTTCTGTTGGTACTTTTTAATGCTGGCAATCTCTTTCTTACTTCTTTACTCATTACTTCCTGCAACTCATCTAAAATCTTCTGATCTTCCTCACTTAAACCACTTAAGTAGTTGGTGCAAGTTATCCCTTCCTTGTTGGTAGCGCTATTATTATTTTTTTCCTTTAGGTTCTTCTTTGGTTTGCGCTCTATCTCTTATGTTGTTGTTTGTCTTTCCTACTGCCTGGTCTTTCTTTTCCAGTTCTCTTGTGATCCCTTCTACCTCCAATTCTGTCATCCACTTTCTTCTCCTAATAGTATTAATTTGATCAACTAATCTCTGCTCAGTCACTTTAAACACACCCTTCTCTACCCAAAGTGTTAACATCTGTTTTTTTTAGCCCCTTCTTTTAGGTTCACTTTCTAAAAAAAACACTGCATCACTATCCTATTTTTTTTTTTGCTTGTCCACCTCCTACTCCTTGCTCTATCATCTGTTGATGCTGTATTAGGACAGCAGCTGTCGTTAGTCTGCATCTTTACTAAACCACTGCCGAGCGAGACGCCTTCCCTTAATGGTCCAGTTTCATTTTCGCTGTTACATCACCACCACTATTATCTTTCGACATCTGAAAGTTTCAAGCAACTTTCTATTGCATCAGTCGTTGCACCTTTGTGCTGGTGGGTGTGTTGTTGTTGTTGTTGTTGTTGTTGTTGTCATTATTATTATTCGATTTGACACAGTTTTCTTCTTATTCCCAGAATATATTTGGGTAGCAGATTACTGTCTCAGATATCCACAAGCTTTCAATAATCTTTTAAGTGCTCAAAATCCTTCTGATAATTTTTCCTGTCCCTAAGAGGCAAACTTTCTGTGAAAGCTCTACAGGACATTCCATTCTAATCTCCTTCAACCACTTTTCTATAACATTACTCACAGTCCTAAATGCACCAATTATCACAGACACAACCTTTACAGATTCTCGCACTTTCAAATTTTAAAGGATTGTAATTATTTAATTTTTCATCTTCTTTCTTTGCAATCCTGGAATCAAATGGACAAGTTGGATGAATTAGTAAGCAACATCGCTTTTCCTTGTCGATTATTGTTATATCTGATTTATTATTTTCAAGCGTTTATCCGTCTGAATGAGAAAATGCCATAAAAATCTTTTATTTCTTCAATACAAGTACTCTTTCAACCCGGTGACCATACCAAGTACTTCCAGTTTCAACTCCTCATTTCTGACAAAGCTTCCTGTACCAAACTCTCATAACTTGGCCATGCCTCTATTTCTTATATTCTCCCTGAGTCAACTTGGACCATTCTGCAGCAATATGTGTCATTATTTCATCCCAAAATACATACACTCTATATTTTTCTAGCATCTTCTCCTCATACACATATTTTCTCAAGTTCTTTGTTTTTAACGCTTGGTCGTGAGCTGCTAAAATAAGGCCTGGAATTTAGGAGAGGGTTTAGCTGATTATATTGACACCCCATCTCACCCAGCTTTTGACTGGTATTTTATTTTGACGATCCCGAAAGTTTAACGCTGCGAGATTTGAACTCAGAATGTAGACAAGCATAAGTAAATACCGCAAGGCATTTTCATCCAATGCAGTAACGGACTCTTTCAACAACAACAATAACAACGACGACGACAGCAACATTGGGAAAGAGGTGCATTAATATAAACACAATAATCAATCCAAGAGAAAAACAGGATGAGGGAAACTAACATAAATAAATGTAGAAAAATAAATAATTGAAAATATAATGAAATAATGAAATCAAAATAAAGAAAAAGCACTTTCTGAATTGACGATTTTTCAGTTAGAAAAATGCTAAGTTTTTCCTTCAGCACAAAATCAACAAATGTTTTTGTAACTGTTTCACAATAAGAAATATCACTAAAAACCTGTTGGATCTGCTGCAAAACGTAAATATTGACCTGATTATTAATAAGTAAGAATGTGGTTTACATTGACCTAGCGGTGCGATTGCATGTATGAAAGCAGCACTAGGTCTTACATATCAGCAGAGGAATTATGCGTGCGCATGTGCGCGTGCGCGTATAATTATATAATAGTTTGTGTATATACATGCATACGTGACATGTATGTAGAAGCGTCTGCTCACAGTAACAAACAACTATAAATATTCATATGTATATGTATCTATAAAAATACGTATTTATCACTTTCCATCTCTCTTTCTCTCTCTCTCTCTCTTTCTCTATTTCTATCTCTCTAAGTGTGTGTGTGTGTGTGTATGTGTGTATGTGTGTATAGACAGACAGACAGACAGACAGACAGACAGATAGATAGATAGATAGATAGATAGATAGATAGATAGATAGATAGATAGATAGATATTTGTGTGTATATATATATATATATATATATATATATGCGTGTGTGTGAGCATACATATTATACACACACACACACACACACACACACATGTATATACATACGTGTGTGTGCGCGCGTGCGTGCATGTGTGTGTGTGTGTGTGTGTGTGTGTACAAAACCTCTTTGTAATTGTTTGGAATTGTTAAGAAACCACATTGAACAGGTTGAGTCATCTAATGCGGTCTACACCCAGATTATATGTATAAAAGAGCCTTGCTTTTCACAGGGTTTCCTCAGAGTCACTTGAGACGGCGGTTGTTCCCCATTACATAGATTTTTGTCTTTCATTTCTTCCGAAGTTATCAACAAAACTATAACCAACATGTACAAGTATCTAAGCACAGTGGCCATCATTGCTGCAATCGTAGTATTGTGCTACACAGAGGAGAGTAGCATATGCAGCCGTAAAAATGCCGGCAATGTGGCGACCTTCGTAAGGGACTCGAATAATTGCAGTGTATACCACATTTGTGTTCTGGGTAGATCCATGGGTGAATTAGCATGTCCGTCTGATTTAGTGTTCTCCATTACTTACAATGTATGCGTCAGAAAGGGTCAGGAAAGAGACGACTGCAACAAAACATCTAGTCTTGGTGGTGTTTCCGGTAAGTCAGCATTCTTTGAACATCAATTTTTCTTATCGTCCCTATGATTATTATTATTTATTATTATTATTATTATCATTATTATCATTTTTTTAGTATCATTATTATTATTATTATTATTATTATTATTATTATTATTATTAGTATTATTATTATTATTATGTTGTTGTTGTTGTTGTTGTTTTCATCTTTCTTCAAATTTCCTTCCATTTCTCGCCGAGTGTTTTCCAAACACCTAGGGCAGAGAAGCTCATTGTATGCATTCCCAGTTTACACACGCAAATTCACAGGTAAAATATGTATTTAAAAAATTGATAAATAAATAAATTCATGAATGGATGTTGTTTTCACAGCGATAATGCTCTTCTCAGTACATGAGTCGTTCCAGCTAACACGATTTTTTGCACTTCCTGTAAGGATGGTAAGCCTATCATTTTCAAATAGGTTTCAGTACCTTTTTTTTTATCATTCCTAGAGATCCTACAATCACTGGTACGGTAGTCACCTTGAGATGCCACATTTTTTCAATTTCTATTAGCAAGTCTTTATATTTACTGATCTCGTCATATTCTTTCGCCGCTATATTGTGATCGCAAGGAATACTCATGTCAATTAATAAACGCATCTTTTTTGTCTGATCTTTTATAATAATATCCGGTTTATTAGCTTTTTTAGTTTTGTCGGTATGTACGAGAAGTCCCAGAGAATCGACACATTTTCACCCTCAGTCACAGCTTCAGGATGGTGTTTATAACATTTGTCAGTGGTTTTGATTTTATGATGCCGACATTTTGTCCAATGTAAATACCGGCGACTCTGTCATGTCTTGCTTTATATTCTACAGGTGCTAAGACTCTACACCCTGAGGTTAGATAGTCTATACTTATTATTATCATTATTATTATTATTATTATTATTATTATTATTATCATCATCATTGCCTTTGCACAGCTTCTAACGCTGGAGATATACTACGGTATCAGCTGTTCACTACCAGTGAACTAAGGTAACACCTCTTATTTTTCGAGCACCTTCCGGAGTATTCGAGCGGTTCCAAGCAGTGCTGTTTTCTGCAAGTGTTCCACACTTCTTGCAGCCCTTATTTTTTCCATGTACTTCTCGAGATTTTTACTCACTGTTCCCAGGGCTTCGACAATTATTGGTACCACTACCACCTTTTTCATCGACCACAACTGCTTAACCTCCCAAGCTAACCTGTCGTACCTATCGACTTTTCTTTCTTTCTTATCGCATACCTTGTTGTCACCTGGGCATGCTATATCTA
>NC_068986.1:90439664-90441872 GCF_001194135.2 Octopus bimaculoides | reverse complement strand
ATTATTATTATTATTATTATTATTATTATTATTATTATTATTATTATTATTATTATTATTATTATTATTATTATTATTATTATTATTATTATTATTATCATCATTATTATTATTATTATTACTTTTAATCGGCATATTTGTTGCAGTCACTTGCCGAGACACACCAAGTGTCCAGGGGCGAGTGAAGGATAAGAGATGTTACAATATGACTGAAAGCTGGTGGGGGGAAGTAGTGAAATATCTTCTAAGGATGTGGGCAGTACAATGTTTTGGATTTCTCAGAGATCTTATCTAGATGTTTCTGACATCCCTTTTTTATCATATCTAGGGTATCTATAATAATAGGAACAATTCTCGCTTTAAGATGCCACAGCTTTTGTATTTCAATTTAAAGGTTCTTATATTTACTTAGTTTGTCAAATTCCTTTACAGATATATTTTTATCAGTGGAAACACTTACATCTATTAGTCTACAAGTATTTTATTTCCTGTCCTTAATAATTATGCCTGCTCTATTAGCCTGGATCGTTGTCTGGAAAATCCCAGAGGATAGGGACATTTTTACCTTCAACGACTGGCTCAGGATGATGTTGTTATTATTATTATTATTATTATTATTATTATTATTATTATTATTATTATTATTATTATTATTATTATTATTATTATCATCATTTTCATTACTATCTTCTTTCAATTCTGTTTCCATTTCTTGCTGAGTGTCTTCCTGACACCTTGGGCAGAGAAACGTATTATATACATTGGTGGGACATTAAAGCAAGCACACCAGATAGTTCATTTACATAGTCATGTGATAGAGAAAAGGGGGAAGACAGAAAGAAAAAGGAAAAAGTAAAAAAACAGAAACGGAAACAAATAAAATAAAGGGAGGAAAAAAGAAGAAAATTTTCAGTGACAATGCTCTTCTCAGTACGCGTGACGTACCAGTTAAGACAATCTTTTGCACTTTCTGCATAGATGGTAAGCCAGGAATCATTCTTAAATAATTTTCAGTTCCTTTTTTGATCATTCCAAGTGATCCTACAATCACTGGTATTGTAACCGTCTTGAGATGCCACATCTTTTCAATTTCGATTAGCAGATCTTTATATTTTTTGAGCTTATCAAATTCTTTTGCCAGGACATTATGGTCACGTGGTATGCTCATGTCAACCAATAAACAAACTTTATTGCTTTTATCTTTCACAATATCTGGTTTATTTGCCTTGATGGACCGATCTGTACATACTGGTAAGTCCCAAAGAATAGTTTCATTTTCTCCCTCAGTTACAGCCTCAAGGTGGTGCTTGTACCATTTGTCAGCAGTTTTGATTTTATAATGCCGACGCATTATCCAGTGTAGATATTGGCCAACTCTGTCATGGCTTGATTTGTACTCTACAGGTGCTAAAACCTTACATCCGGAGATTAGGTGGTCAACTGTTTCTATCCCGTCGTTGCAGTATCGGCACTTTAGGTCTACATCATTTTTCATTACATTTTCTTGATAGTTCCGGGTCAATAAGCTCTGATCTTGGGTAGCCAAGATAAAGCCTTCATTCTCTGCCTTTAGCCCTGAGCTCTGTAGCCACTGATGGGTGTTCTTCTGGTCTACATCAGTTTATTTGGTACGGGCCACATATTTGCCATTTAGTTGTTGTTGTTGCTGTTGTTGCTGTCATCGTTGTCGTCGTCATTATTATTATTGTTGTTGTTTACTTTTAATTTGCATGTTTCTTGCAATCACTAGCCGAGACACACCCAGCACCCTAGGGCAAGTGAAGGATAAGAGATGTTACAGTATGGCTGAAAGCTTAGAGAGCTTAGTTCCCATGAGCACTATCTTTTGAACTTCAGCCATTTTGGGGTTTCCTGGAATCTGATCTAGGTAGTAATCAGCCCGTTTCGCTGTCATTCCCAGGGCACCTATGACAATAGGTATTGTTTTCGTCTTCAGATTCCACATTTTGCTAATTTTTATTTCAAGATCTTTATATTTGCTCAGTTTTTGGTAGGTCTTGACAGATACGTTTATATCGATTGGGACAGTCATATCAATGAGGAGGCATGATTTTTGTCTGAAGTCTTTCAGTATGATGTCTGGCCTATTTGCGTCTATCTTTCTGTCACTTTGAATGGTGAAGTTCCAGAGGAGTGCAATGTGTTATTATTATTATTATTATTATTATTATTATTATTATTATTATT
>NC_068986.1:90430019-90439149 GCF_001194135.2 Octopus bimaculoides | reverse complement strand
TGTGTGTGTGTGTGTGTGTGTGTGTGTGTGTGTGTGTGTGTGTGTGTGTGTGTGTGTGTGTGTGTGTAATTTCCATGAACAGTGACTATTACTTCCCAATGAGTTAACGTTTGGCTCTGTTTGACTTTTTCTGGTACATTCCATTGGATAGACATTACCCATGATTCCTGAGTTATGAGCAATCACCTGTTGCTTAGATATTAGCTCCATTAACAGTTGCTGATTTGTGTGTGTAAGCATAACTGAAATAATATCAATAAAGAAGTACCCGGAATGCTTGGTAAGGAAGTTAATCAGGGAAAAGCAGTAGTTCAGAGGAAATGTAGACTGACAGCGATAACTAGACAGTTTTTCGTTTTTGTCTTTTTTGAAAACTAAACGATACGATCTAATGACAGGACATTCTTTCAATATTTTTTTTCTTTTAATGTTATAACACTCTTGAAGAAGACTATATCGTCTAACATTTTCTTTGGTGTTATTCTTAAATTCGCTGCGCGCACACATGCACAAAGTCTCTCTCTCCCTCTCTCCCTCTCTCTCTCTCTCTCTCACACACACACACACACACACACACACACACACACACACACACACAAACCACCACAAAGTAGTTAACATTAAAAAATCTCACCGAAAGATTCAGTTTTGTTCTAATATTTATATTTTCCAAATTAAGTACCAGCTGCATACTGGGTTCGATTTAATCGACTGGCCCCTTCTCCGAAAGTTTTGGGCCTTGTGCCTATAGTAGAAAAAAATATTTATATTTTCCGGGCGAAATGCTTTAGCGGTGTTTCGTGTGTCTTTACGTTCTGAGTTCAAATTAAGTACCAGTTGCGTACTGCGGTTGATCTAATCGACTGCCCCCGCTCCCCAAAAATTTCGGGCCTTATGCCTAGATTAGAAAATAATAATTTAATCGTTTTATGATGTCTATCCTAAAACTTTCTTTTTCTTATTTACACCCTACAGATGACGTATTATGTAACGACTATCCGAACGGAAACAACAGAAACCCAGAAAACTGCCACAGTTACATTCCATGCTTTAACCACACTTCAAGGACTGTAATGCAATGTCCAGACCGGCTTCATTTTAGTCTTAAGCTTCAGAGATGTGTACTTGCCAAGGAAGCTAACTGCAAACTCGGTAAATATCTTGGGATTCCGGATCCCGTTTAACATTTCACGTAAACTGGGTGTAAATAAAACTCCGTCTTTATCAGTACGTTTCACTCTCCTCACACTCGACGAGATTAATTTTCAATAGGTTGAATTCTTTTTCTAACCTAATCATGTCAAATTAAATGACGGGATTATCAATTAACTGGTGTGATTATCGAGCAGAAGCAAGAATATGCTAATCATAAACGAGAATTTAAACCAAGACTGAGTATATGTCGAGAACCTAAAAGCTCGTGTAATGTATGAAAATGAGGAAACGATTCCTCGTGATTTTCTTTCATGAGATAATTAATGCTTTCAATTAATTCAATTTATTTGCAGCAATCAAGGCATGAGGATTATTATTACTGTTATTTTTATGGTTGTTGTGCTTTATTTTCTTATTTTATATCGCCTTTTGTAAACAGCGTTGTTAATTACATGTAACCAAGAAGTCATCTTAGTGTTTATTTTGAAAGTTTTTCCATGATATCAGTTATATATATGAAATGTTATGTTTTTCCATATCAGTTATGCATATGAAGTGTTTTGAGCGACTAAAATATGTGCATCTCTTCAAATTCATGATTTAGGCCATTTAATTCATATCCTATCATTTTTTATATCTTCATATTGGTCCTCAACTCTTAACATATGTTTCTCCTTAGCGGCAATTGGAGGTTTTCTTCTGGGGTGGGGTGGGGGGTATGAACACACAAAAATACTTAAAATAAGACATGTTACCAGAATATTGAAATCTTGGTATAATCGACATGGTCAAACTTCTTGAACCATCAATCGTCATTCTGTATCTCCCTGCAGTATCTCCTAGCACTGTCTTGAGGTGCGCCACCTAGTCAAAATGAAACAACCATTTTTAAAGTTCTTTACTTCTTAGGATTAGACGCTAGTTGAGATCCTGCTATCTCTAAGGAATTTCTTTCTATCATAATCTACAATTCTCTATGAAAAAACACCATTTGTTGGTTAGCGTCCCTTAGAGAAAGCAACACTGTTACAGGTATTAAAGTCAAATAATTAAGAGTGTTCTAAGGCCTTATGCACGATCCTTTTTATTTTGGATTTTTTTTTTCGGATTCACTAAATTGAAAAGAAACTGGCCTTCAATCTTATCTACTTGTAATTTACCGTTATGTTCATTAACTGGGTTCAGCTATCGTTTTGGTTATATCGGTTGACTCAGCCAAAAATATGTCATAATAGCGATCAACACACCAAAAGACCAAGAGATAATTTGGAAAACCGAATCGACTTGTTAGTTCACAGTCGACTGTCGTTCGAACTATTTTCACTTCGTCCTTGTGAGTTGGTCACGAAAGAAAGGGAAGTGTCCATGATCTTTGTAAATCCTTTCAAACTTGTGAGAGCTTAGGCATTTGTAGGTCTATGTAAGCATGAAACGGCTGAATTCTGGCGAGAAAATTTTGGAGAAATATTTTGTACAGGATCTAGGAGATGAAATACGGTGAAGATGACGGAATGAGGAAAAGAGACGAATGGACTGGATGGGTTTAGATGAAATGAATACGCATCTAGATGATTCAGAAATAATAGAGATTATAGTGGTAAATAAATAAGATACAAAAAGATGTTGTTGCGTGTTCGCGAGGGAATCCTTAACAATCATTCAAATATTTTATTGAATATAGAAGAGGATGACTGCATGTGAAAAAACAGAGCAACCCATTAATATAAGTACTAAGAAATTTTGGAAAGGCATCGCGTTCTTTCTCTTATACATTAGTGTAATTTTACCTCAATAAATCTTTAGTTACGATTAATAGTAGTTGTTTTTGAAGATTATTTAAAATTCACTCCAGTCTTCTCCGATCTTACTAAAACGTTGTTTTTATTGTGTTTACTTTCAGAAAAATCGAAAAATTAATACTAAGCTTACGTGGACACGGTTTTCTGACTTTTGAAATTTCTGTTGAATGAAAACCCGGATGAATTCGTTTTGTTATTATTTCTTTATCGATTGTTTATAATATATCCAGTTTTACAATAAACTACAAATGCCTTCTGACCATCACGTGTTATAGATGTGATTTTTCTTCCTCAACTACAAGCCTCGTTTTCAAGCATGGCGTCTTTTTTTTCTCCCTTTTCCTTGTCTTCCTTCTTCACCTCAACTCTTTCCTCTTGCATTCTCTTTTCTCCGTTTACCTATTTCTTCTCGTTTTCTTTTCCTTTTTCTTTTTTTGTCTTTTTTTTTTTGTCTTCTATCAACAATATCGCTATTTACTATTTGTGTCTGCGCAAAAGGGCGAGGAATCAGCAGAGTCGTTAGTGTGTCGGATAAAAAATTCTTTACGGTATTTGTTCCGACTATCTGAGCTCTCAGTTCAAACCCAACCGAAGTCAGTTTTGCCTTTCATGTTTCAGGCATCGTTAAAATAAAGTACCTGTCAGGTACTAGAACCATTTAATTGATTTACTCATCTACCACCATCACAAAAAATTAGTCCTTTTGTCTTTGTTAGAAACAATTGGTAGGACGGTCCAGCGGAGGATTGACAGAATCATTAGTGAGTCGGACAAAATACTTAGCGGCATTTCTTCCAACCGAGTTCAATATTGGCTTTCACCCTTTCGTAAAAAAAAGTACTGGTAAAATACTGGACGCAATGTAATCGACTAACCCCTTTCTTATATTGTGCTAAAATGCGAAACAGTTGAAGCAACGAACTGGCAGAATGGTTAGCACACCGGACAAAATGCTTAGTGACATTTTTCCAGTTTTATGTTCTGAGTTCGCATGCAGCTGAGGTCACTTTGTTTTATCCTTTCAGGACCGATAAAATAAGTACCAATCGAATACTAACGTCAATGTAATCGACGTGCCTTCTCCTCTTAAAACTGCTTGCCTTGTGTCAAAACTAGAAAGAATTATTCTTTTTTCTGAAACTTCAAAAGTTCAGTTTTGTAAGGAGATAGATCAAACCTCAGTATATTACGCTCGCATTTTCCTTCTTCCTGGAAGTGGTGAAAACCCAAGTCAACCGTGGTAGAATTTTGACTCAAAATGTTTACCACTCACCGTTTTTAGCCACCAATGTGCTTATAATTTCCCATGTTGAAAAATCATGCGCATTTTCAGTGTAAGCTAGATTCTCACATTGGTTACCATGACAATCATTTGAAACCAATTATAGATATCGCCTTTACTATGGCAGTAATTATCTATTACTACTACTACTACTACTACTACTACTACTACTACTACTACTACTACTACTACTACTACTACTACTGTTTCAGAGTCTATGGTCAAAGAGATAAATGTTTGTGGAATATTCAACCACTTCGACTATAATCCAATGAGTAAGTAATACAGTTGGAATACTCATAGTTGAAACCAAGGTATACACATACATATACGTATCCACACACACACACAACATACATACATACATACATACATACATACATACATACATACATACATACATACATGGCCGCTAGCGGTTTCAAGAATAGAATTAGTTACATGCCAGATCCTAACCCCTCCAAGAGAAAATGCCACCGGAAAGTGTTATGGTTTACACTGCCCTTCTCTTTAAGTGCTAAAACCCGAGTAGGTAAGCTTTTCCTTAGCTTAGTAGACAAGCACTTTCCCCGTACAAATAGGTTCAGCAAAATATTTAACAGGCATACCCTGAGAATTTCCTTTAGCTGTACACTTAATGTTAAAAAGATTTTAGTAAGTAGACCCACGCCCGAGACAGAGGCACTCGGGCATTTACCTGAATAGCAGAAGCGAAATTTTTAATTCTTGCCCATATGAAAGTAAGTGCATCCTATCATACCTGCGTGCCCCATCATGATATAATCACCAGTTCTCCAACTTCATCCCCACCACCACTACCACCAATGTCTGGGAGTCCGGCAAAGAGTTTGGCCAGAACATGCACTAATGTACTCACAAACAAACACACGTGTCACAGCACGGCGGACACCTAGACAAATAGACTTGCTTCCATCACCCCTAACATAAGCAGCCATGCATATTGTTCTCCTACACACACCGCATGCACACACAAATGCCCCACAAATTTAACCAATACTTAAAAGACAGGAAACACACTAACGAACACAAATGTGTATAGCCAAAGCAAAGCTTATACATATAATACCACTACACACTTTCCATTTCCACAAGAACATCAATCTTAAAGACATACACATTTCCCACAAACTCGTTTCCAGAAAACTCTTGCCGACTTGCAACAAAATCACCCACAGTGACGATGTTTGGTATCAAGGGACATAACTTTTAAAATCCTGCTCGATTCGTTTCATTATCTTTTCACAGCAACCACAAACCGGATGTGTCTATTCACCTCCAATAATAGAGAGCCATATTTCATTCCATATGAGCGCAGAGTTATATAATCGGACTGTTACTTGACACTCCGTTGAGCCCCAAGTGCAAACCGATTGAGTAAGATCAGCCGTAATGGATATATAATACTGTACACTTCGATTAAAATGTGTGTGCGCGCGCGCGCGTGAATTTTATCCATAACAATGAGAATGTATATTGTTTCGCCCGAGGTCTCTTCAGAGACTACATCGGGTTTGTGTTGACAGCTAGTTATCTTCAGAAACTAGGTAGAAATACGGAAATACGGATGGACACAGGGTAGGAGGATAATCATAATAGACTTGAGGTTGTGACAGAAAGAAGGATTTATAACACATTCATTTAGTCCTGCCCAACCTTGAATAGACTGGATGGTCATAGCTGGAATGCCTCTAACGATAAGTCTGCTCTCTTGGTCTTGACCTAGCGCCAAACAAAGACGACTATATCAAGTTCAATATCAATTATAAACAATTCGAACCAATTCTGAAGCCTCCACAAGAACCGTCAACATGCTAAAAATAGTAAAATAAATCTCTCTCAAACCACAGGATTTTGTTTTTAAAATGGAAAAAACACTTTGAATAATGTAATTCTAGTTATACTATGTCTGTAAAAAAACAGACTGGATGATCATGGATGGAATGTCATTGACCAGGGTTGACCTTGGACTAAAGAACAACATCAGCTAAGAACAAACTACCCAAAATAACTGTTTCATTTATTCCTTTGATACCTTTGGGAATGGCTTCATCGTTATGTTTCTCATTCTTCACTCTCATATAAAGCAAGAATCTTGTGTCTGGTCAATAAGAAACCAATGTTTTCTTGGATAGTTGACTGGATAGGGCATCAGACAACTACCCGAAATTCAACCGTTCGAATCCTGTCAAAGGATCTGTACTAAGATAATGATTGGCAGCGTTTGCTCTCACAAACCGAATTCACCTAAATATGATTTAGTACTACGGACTGGTATATTTTGCCACCGTAATCAACGACATTACTATAAAACTACTGAGTATTTCATTGGTTTTTAGTGTTCAAATTCAGCAGTGTTGAATACCATTATCCCCCTCTATATAAGTGAAGACGCGTGACGTAGTTGTTAGGGTGTTGTACTCATGATCGCAAGATCGTGGTTTCGATTCCCTAACCGGACGTGCGTGTTCTAGGGTAAAACACTTCATTTCACGTTACTCCAGTCCACCTAGCTGTAAATGAGTAAATTTGCGGTGGATTGGCGGATTGGCGGATTGGCGGATTGGCGGATTGGCGTCTCGTCCAGGGGTATGTTGTGATCTCAGTCGCTTATACGCCAAGGAGACCGAGTAACTGGCCCTATGAGTCCCAGGACTCGAAATAGTAATGTAAATGTCCATCTATATAACCCAAGTGTACCATGAAAGTAAGCATGGTCACTCGTTCTCAAACACAAGGAGAATGCATGTTTCTGATTTATTTCAAAACTTTCACTGTTTATAATACAGAATTTTCTAACACTGCAAATAATAAACTGTGAAAATCTTCACTTTTGTAACATATACATAATTTTAATTTAGAACTAAAATCTTCTCTATGTCTACTCATAGGTTTATTTATATAGAAACAGGGCTCAATACCAACGCCTGTTGTTCATCTTGTGAGCCCCAAAAAGCTAACTTATACATCATGTATAGAGGTAATTTTTTTATTATTTAGAAGTTTGGCTGTGAAGACGTGAAATGTTTTGAAGTATTTTCTTCGGCGAGCAATAGTAACAGTTGGAGTTGTATACTCATATTTGTTTAACAGTAATCTTTTAGGCAGCTGGGATTAGGCCCCAAATAAGAAATCCCCAGACAAAATACCATTATAGCTTCCTTGGAAATTTTTCTACATATTTATTTTATGCATGTATTCAAATAAAAACTGTAACATAGGTTAATCTTGTGACCGGTGGTACTAGGAGCAGATATGGATTACCAAGCTGCTGAGCTTTTAAGCATGTGTAGGATTATAAATGATAGTTTATAATAAAAAGAAGAAATAAACATGTCGGAAAGTCTTTAAAACTCTTTCCTCAGAAGCATTATGAATATATTTAAAACAGCATTTTTCTATATTTGCATGTAAACAAAGATATTCAGAATTTATTAAAAAGCAAAAAATACAAATGGAAGGCAACTACATCAACCACAATGTTATTTGTCAATCAACCGGATTTTTTTGTTTCCTTTTTGTTTTCCTTTCTTTTTCTATTTTTTGCCTTCATTTTCTAAAACCACTTTGGCGAAAGTTAAGAATCTATATTTGAAGAAATGCTTCTTCTAAAAGTACGAATCTTGTTGCAAATGGATATCATTTCTGTCAGATGAAATTAACTGAGAATATTTCACCCGTCTTTTTTTTTTTAACACTGTAATCATGAAACCTCACATTGATGGGGAAAGATAAGAAAACGCAGTCACATTTATACTTTTCTCATGAGCATTAGTGACACAAGTAAAATAGTTCCAAGTGGGTGCAGGCACTACTGTGTGGTCAAGATGTCTCAGGTCAACCAATACCTCGTGAGGAGAATATGGCAAATAGAGACTGCGTGCAAGCCCATACATACATACAAACGAGCAAGCAAACAAACTGACACTCCGTCGGTTACGACGTGGGTTCCAGTTGATCTGATCAAAAGAATAGCCTGCTCGTGAAATTAACATGCAAGTGGCTGAGCACTCCATAGACACGTGAACTCTTAACGTAGTTCTCAAGGAGATTCAGCATGACACAGAATGAGACAAGGCTGACCCTTTGAAATACATGTACTACTCATTTTTGCCATCTGAGCTGACTGGGGCAACATGAAATAAAGTGTATTGCTCAGGACACAGCGCTCCACCAGGAATTGAACTCACGACCTTACGATCGTAAGCCGAATACCTTAACCACAAAGCCACGCGCCTTCAACAGTTACATAAAATGTGAGAAACTAAATGGAATTCACGAGCCACTACGATCGTTTCGACCCATCATACACCGGTACCTTACAGGTGAGATGTACAAACAATTATCATGCATCATAGGAGCAGATGCGTCTCGCCTGGTGATTTTTAAAAAGGTATCTCGTTTATTACTTGTTGTTTCGTTCATTTCTATAACAATACATTTTGGTCAGCGTGGCAAAAGGAGACGGATAGTATGTACTATAAACTCTACGGACACAAAAGAATTCCTGAAATAAATCCAGTTGTGCATACCTCCATAGTGTTGTTGACATCAGGTAGCCGAATACTGTAGACGGCCTTTAAATAGCATACTACAAGGTGGGACCGATAGAATAAGTACTAGGCTTCCAAAGAATAAGTCCTGGGGTCGATTTGCTCGACTAAAGGCGGTGCTCTAGCATGGCCACAGTCAAGTGACTGAAACAAGTAAAAGAGTAAAAGAGTATATATCAGCAAATAAAGAGAAAAAGAACGGTGATATTTGAACTAATTGTTTAACGTTAGAATCATTTCCTTATCAGACGACGTTAATGTTTATTATTTGCATAATAGAATATATTATTAAAAGAGAGAGAAGGGGAGAGAGAGAGAGAGAG
>NC_068986.1:90419758-90423936 GCF_001194135.2 Octopus bimaculoides | reverse complement strand
TGGTGGTGGTGGTGGTGAGAGGGCTGTTAGTAGCTGTAATCGCCGTCTTTGTGACGTTTACAGCAACAGCGTTCCTGTTACTGTGTGAGCACGCGCTACTCTGTTCTTTTTTCTCTTCTGGCATCTGAAACCTCGGGAAATGCTCATCAAAAGAACAAGACAAGCGTTCCGAAATTGTTTCTCGACATTTTTCAAATGTCGAGAAGGAAATTTTTGAATTTTGCTAGGGCCGAAACTGCCCCTGGGGGCCAATTCCTGCCTTTGAAAATACACAGAAATGAAGCCTAGGTGCTTCGCAACAAAAATATTTAAAAATTCCAACAAAATGTGGACAATAAAATGTCCAATAAACGTTTACCTCTGCAGCCGATGTGACAGCACGTCCTTCAGATAGATAGATAGATAGATAAATAGATAGATAGATAGATAGATAGATAGATAGATAGATAGATAGATAGACCGTGTCGGTTCAGACACGAAGTTTTACCGCCGCACAACAGTTCAGAAAGGAAACAAATATTTGATTCGGCCAGGCACGGACTCATTTCTTTAAATTTGTCCTCTCTGTAACCACAATGTCCTTCAGGATGTGTATCACTCATATCTGCTTCTTGAAGATTTTGTAGACAAGTAGCAGAGAATTTTTTAGAAAATCCCTGCATACTGTGTTATATTACCAATCAAATGATGCAGGGTTCGTTTTCAGTTACAGATACAGTCTTGTATCGTTAAGTCAAATCTCGTTTATTCAGTCTACCTATTTTAAAATCGGAATCGTGGGTAGGGAACAATTGACTACACTCAGTAGTGGGGTTCACTAAGCAATGTGCAGGTGTGTCATAAGCTTGCAGTATTGAGTTCTCATCTTCCATGGATACGCCACATAATTACGAAACTTTCGATAACGTTCCTCACAAGGCAATGGCTTGAGAGACTCGCACAAATATTCAAAGACATTTGATATTTGTTCGCTAATATTAAATGTCCGGTTTTTCTAGTGGTGACGCAAACATTAACATGGCAGAAAATCACGTACTTTACCTCATACTAATTTTTAGAAACAGAACACTATTTTGTTATGCAACTCGAGAATAAGAAGTCAAACGAGAAGGAAAACTGAGGCAGTATAAAGTGAGAAAGATTGAGAAATTGGTGATTCCACACAAAAGATATCGAAGATCTTGCATCAAAGTATAAAATTTATGTTTTCCAATATTTACATATATTTTATTTTATTATCGTTGCATTTTAAAAAAAATATTCTTATTTGTGGATGCGAAACTCCTGCGAGAATCGATAAACGTATTGTTTGCTAATGCTTCCCTATATTTGGCGGTATAGAATAAACTCTCTGATAGTTTTTGCTCCAGCGTTAACATTGATATCTACCGACAAAATAAGTTCCTATTTCGTATACATTTTGCATTTATTTTGGCTTCGTTTTTACAACTGAGATTCGATCGGGAAATTCTTATTCTTTGTTATTATTACATTGAAAGTATCGACCTTCGACAAATCTGCTCAGTCATTTTAAAGGTTAGAATAGTGTGGGAAATGCCGCAAACGTGTCGCATATATGTATGCAAATAATCCTAAACAACTTTCGGATATTCTTTAGAGTATTTATGGTTTCGATTTCCGTTGAGATTTCGCTTTATAATTGATGGAGTTCTGCTTTCAAGATTTTATAACTGCACAAAAGTATTCTTTGTTACATATGAACATGAGACTTTTGAGGCACATGTACACTCATCAATCCGGATCTAGTAAAGTAACAATGGTCTGAATGTGAAGTCGGTGGTCCTGGATGTGAATAGCATGAAATGAAATACCTTCAGGCTAGTGGCCGTTTATGTACTGAAGCAGGACAAGCGGGCATCTGAAGGTATTTAAAATAATTCGATAGTATTAACAAGCGACTGAAATGGCTTCATTGACATGCAATGGGATTGTGTAAAAGTAGCCAATAAGAGAATGAAATGTAAAAGGCCACTCAAACCTCCTGGCGTTTTTCTAATTGGCTGACATGTACCGACTGGAATTACCGAATATGCCAATGTACATCGGAGTATTCAGATCGTATCTACACAGGTTATTTATTAGGTTGACAAAGTGGCATTGAATACAAAATTCAGAATTTTGGTTGATTGTCTACACAGAGCATAGTTTATGATCTGCACGACAGAGTATAGCAAAGAAACAGGAATGAAAATAGATTAGAGGCGGGTGATAGCCAGCAGTTTACAAGATGTAATGATTAGGAAAGTTATCCACAAACGACTTACTAAAGTCAGAAATAGCATTATTCCTTCGCCACAAAGCACAAAGATCACGCTATCAAACTAAAGTGATTGTTCCAAAGCACATGGGCGCGAATGCCATTCAATTGACCTGATTGGCAAAATCACAACGTGGCAACTAATCCACAGTTAGATCTTTAACTAACTTCGATGAACACATGCTACTCAATTCCTGGACAATGTGTGCAATTTCTCCGAAAACACTTTGCTCAATTGTTTGACAGTAGTGGCAAACAGTCGATGTGCCTATCTCAACGGCCTATGACAGGACACGACAAAAGGCGTACAATGTCACAAAAAATTACTACAACGACAGCTGTGATTTACTTGGTCAGCCTCTCAGTTCCATGAATGTGAACCAGACTTTTCACTCCTCTTTTGGCATATATCTAATGTAAATGGCATCAGACAGGGAATATTTCTGGCGTAATAAACTTTTGGGATGATGTTACTGCCAGAGAGAACGCAAAGAAAAGGACATCATTGACAATGATTTTGTTGAGCAGATAGTTTAAGTTTCTGATCAAGATACTCACGAAGAAGTTGGTGCTTGTTGGAAAGAGCCCGCAGATCTGCACGATTCTTGTCTTGGGACTTCATCAACAATTGAAAACCCTCTACGACTGTCTAACGAAACGCAACTTATTACCAAGAGCTTAAGTTAATCAGATAAGCTAGTTTGCATCTATAATGCATTCTTAACAAGCAGTTCAATTAATGAATAATTATGTTGTACTAGGGTTAAAACTATCCCCTGTAATTGAAAATAATGTATAAAGATACAGGGTTTTTAGACATTTGTCTATAACATGCAGTGTTGGCTAAAATCTGTAGATGTTCGTTGTAGCATCAGTAAAAAGCGCATTGTTATGGCACCAGTAATGTACTAAGCGATCAATAAGATATTAGCCAAGAATAGAAATCGATATAATCAAATATACCTCTTTCCCACAAAGTTTGTAGCCTTGTGCTTTCGTTAAAATCTATATTATAACTTTTATTTTAACTGGAGTTTGTTGAGCTTTTTTGTTTGTTTCTTTTTTTTTTTGTTTTTTTTTTCTTTTTTGCTTTTTGGTTTTTTGTTTATTAGTTTAGTTAAAGGAGGAAAGAGCGAGGTTGGTGGGACGACAGCAACGAGACTTTGAAATGTAATCTGACCTCTAGACCTTGTCTGTGTTGTAATTTGGTTTAAGGGATCACGTTAGCGTGTAGATGTTGTGTTCGAGTGGGTAGAGGAGATGAGAGAGAAGAGGTAGGGAAGAGAGCAGACAGGATAAAAGAAAAAGAGAGAGAAAGAGATAAATGAAGGAAAAAAGAAAAATCGTAAGACACACAAGCAGAAGTTGAAAAAAATGGAGTGAAGAAAGAAAGAAAGAAAGATAGAACAGACAGGAAACAGACAGGAAAGAGAAAAGGAAGAGAGGATGAAAGTGAGACAAAAAAGAAAGAATGTGTAAATGGTAGGGTACAAAGCAATGAAAGAGAAAATGAAAGAGAACAAAGAAAGAAAGATAGAACGACGGGAAATAGAAGTGGAGGTTAGAGAGGTATGTTGATTTATTAGATATGAGGGGAGAGAGAGAGGAGATGGAAAAGAGGGAGGAGATGGAAAAGAGGGAGGAGAGAGGGGAGAGAGAGAGGAGAGAGGGGAGAGAGAGAAACAGAGACAGACAGACAGACAGACAGGCAGACAGAGTGAGCGTGATTGAAGGAGAGCAGACGATAGTGGAAAAGTAGAAGAAACTGACAGAAAGAGACATGGAAATAGAGAGAGAGAATAAGAGAGAGAATAAGAGAGAGAGAATAAGAAGAAAGAAAGAAAGAAAGAAAGAAAGAAAGAAAGAAAGAAAGAAAGAAAGAAAGAGAGAGAGAAAGAAA
>NC_068986.1:90414768-90419748 GCF_001194135.2 Octopus bimaculoides | reverse complement strand
AGAAAGAAAGAAAGAAAGAAAGAGAGAGAGAAAGAAAGAAAGAAAGAAAGAAAGAAAGAAGGAAAGAAAGAAAGAGACAAAGAAAGAAAGAAAGAGAGAAAGAAATAAAGAAAGAAAGAAAGAGAGAAAGAAAGAAAGAGAACGGGAGAAAACGGAAGAAAACGGAAGGGAACGGAAGGGAACGGAAGGGAACGGAAGAGGTCGAGACGTACCTCTTTAGTAGAGACAGAGCAGGAAAAGTTTCGGGGTGAATTTTATTTACCTGACATCAAGTGAAAACAGAAAGTGAATTGGAAGCTAGAGCACGTTGTGTCGACTGTTGACAACTGAAGCGTGTGACCTTTTGACCTGTCATCATGGAATCTGTTCAGTCTTTAACAGGGACCTTACAGTTGGAAAACATTTGTTGATCCCAAGTAAACAGGGCTTACACAAAATAAACTAATTCCCCTCAATGTGTATAGAGAGAAAAATAAGGAGTTCCTGCTGCTGTTCAGAATAAGATGCAATACTTAAATGAGGAAATAAATAAATGAATAAATAAATAAATAAATAAATAAATAAATGAGTAAAAAAAATTACCCAATCACCCCCTCCCAAAAAAACACATCGTACCGGAAACTATTGTACGTGTGCGTATGAGCTGGCATATATGCGCGCGCGCGTATGTGTGTGTGCGCGTGTATGTCTGTGTGCGCGTGTCTATTTATGTGTGCCTGTATCTGTGTGTCCATTTAAACATTGCAATCTCCCCTTTAAAAGGGAGTCATCTGCTCCTTTTGCGCAACAACGGCTCTCTGAAAGATGTCACCCTGTACGTTACTGGCCGGCTGTAGTGTGCTGTTGTGCCTGTTGAATCCAATCTTTGGCCAGACGATATGCGATACCATCCAAGCTGGACAATGGGTGAGAGACGCCCAAGACTGTACAGTGGCTCACCAGTGTGGCTTTGAAGGTGAAATTGCCCAATCGACTCATTGTAACACAAGCCAAGTGTGGTCAAATCTTGCCCATGCCTGTGTGTGGGAAGGAGACCCTGACAGAGATGATTGTAACGGAAACCCGCACGTTCCTATCGCTGGTAAATCCTATATTTTTTAAATTTTATTTTGTGTTTATTTTTTCTTTTACGTTTATTCTACACGGTGTATCTGTTGTTGAATTATTGATTCCTGGAAGACCAAACCTCAAATCTTGGGGAATGTGTATATTCGATTAGATCAACCCATCCTTATTTTATTGATCTCCCCATCCAACTCAGAATCATACAAACCAAAGATGACCTGGTATTTTAATTCATTGACTCTGGACAGACGAAAAGCAAAGTTGATATAGTAGCTAAATTTCTTTTAAATTAAATCTCGCCATCTTAAAAAAGGGGAAGGGCATATTTAATGATGTAATCCTAGATATAAAATGTCTCAAAAGAATACAAGATGATCACGGCTGGAACTATATTTGATTATAGATCTGCACGATCAGGGCTGACTTGGAACTACAGAACAGGAACAGCAGCAACAATAACAACAACTGCTTTAACCACTAATTGGTGGGTTAATAGTTAGTTCAGTGTCCAAACCCTATCTCTTTGGATTATAAGTGCTTCATAATGGAATGGAATTCAGTACAATAAACAGCAGTAAACAACAGCATTGTAAAATTAAGAAGTGCTTTTCTATCTTGCTATGCTGATTTTGTGTGTTCCTGGGACCTTGTATCATAATGATTTCTAATGCGAAGTCTAATCAAATGGTATCGGGACTGGTGCTATAAAAAGAAAACTACAACACATATCAATTTGGCATTTAATCTCCTTCGAAGTAGTCCCCTTTTAAAGTCACACACTTTATCCAGCGTCGTTTCCATTCATGAAAGCATTCTTGGAACTCCTTTTGTGGGGATAGTGAGCAGCTGCCTCGTCGCAATCTCTTGGACTTCCTCGACGTCTTGAAATCTTGCCCCATTCGAGAGAGATTTGATTTTTGGAAAGAAGCAAAGTCGCAAGGGGTGATTTCCGGGGAATATGGTGGTTGTCGGACCTGGGGAATGTTGTACTTGGCCAAAAATGGTTGCAAATGACAGCAGTTTTGGCACAAACTTTGCAGACACACATCTCATACCCGAATCTTCGGTGAGGATTGACTGAACTGAATCGTAACTAATATTCCCGTCCTCCGACGACTAACAGTGATTCGACAGTCTTTCCGAACAGCTGCACGCACATCATCAATTCTGCTAGTTGTGGGTCTCCCATAACGTGCGTCACTGTCGACATTTTGTCGACCATCTTGGAAACGCTTGAACCATTTGTATACTCGTGTCCAGCTCATATACTCATCTACACACAATTTGTGCAACTTTACGTAGATCTCTGCACCGGTATCACGAAGCTTTTGGCAAAATTTGATGCAGATTCTCTGCTCAATTTTCTCGGTGACCACATTCTATACACTTTGCTTCCAGGTCCTGCTATAAACAACGGAAGTGAGAAAGAACGTTATAACTTAGTGTGCATGCACGACAGAGTTCAAGATCAATCTGTGCCAAGCGGTTTCACTCTGCGTACTTTAGCTCCTTTTTACTATAGTAACAGTCCCGATATTATTTTATCAGACCTCGTACAACCACAAGTCCAGGAATTTAATGCGAAAAAAGTTACATTCGATTTAACAGAATCAGTACTTGGCTTGTGATACTTTTTTTAATCGACCCTGGAAGGAAATATAGAATAAAGCCACCCTCGGTAGAAGTTGAACCCATGGCAAAGAGATGTAATTAATTTTAAAAATCATTTATTCCGCTGCTCTACCGATTCTATCATTATTTTAGGTGCCCATGTAGTCACGAGCATAGACACTCCATTAGCCTTGCTACCCGTGACTGTATATGAGACAGACGTCTGGTGGTGGGCGAGTGGGGGGAGATGACTGCTCCAGCATCCGGATGGTATGCATTTTCTGCATCTCACACTGGAGCAGCATGAGATGATTTGCCTTGCTCAAGGACACAATACAAGAATATAAGCTTTTTATGAACTTACTATTATAAGAAGCAAATGTAAAACCAAATGTTAAAAGAAGAACCATTATCCGTCCACGTTTTGCTGCCAATCTCAATAAAAAGTTAGGTCTTTTTTTTTAATAATTAAGTTATGTACTATATCGCTGTAAACTTTCAAATGTTTTCCAGTTAGAACATCACCATTATATTTCTCCAAGCATTAATTTTATGTAACAGACTATGATTTATATACTACCTTCATAAATTTAGATTGTGGAGGCGCAATGGCCCAGTGGTTAGGGCAGCGGACTCGCGGTCATAGGATCACGGTTTCGATTCCCAGACCGGGCGTTGTGAGTGTTTATTGAGCGAAAGCACCTAAATCTCCACGAGACTGCGGCAGGGGATGGTGGCGAACCCTACTGTACTCTTTCACTACAACTTTCTCTCACTCTTACTTCCTGTTTCTGTTGTGCCTGTAATTCGATGGGTCAGTCTTGTCACACTCTGTGTCACGTTGAATCTCCCCGAGAACTACGTTAAGGGTACACATGTCTGTGGAGTGCTCAGCCACTTGCACGTTAATTTCACGAGCAGGCTGTTCCGTTGATCGGATCAACTGGAACCCTCGTCGTCGTAAGCGACGGAGTGCCAACGACAAATTTAGATTAAAAGTCAGAAACGATTTTACAGCAAACATGTATCTCTCTCTCTCACTCTCTCTCTCTCTCTCTCTCGAATGGCCTCCAGTTCGGTTTCCACTGGTGACGTATTTTCCTCTGTTACCAGTGGGCTCTTGCATTGGAAGAATTGGTGAAGGCAGTGTTGCTGCTCTCGACACCAGTTTCGCTTTTGAATCACCTATCGAAATTTTCTGTCTTTGGTCTCCACCTATCTCACATACTTTGAATTGATGGCTGCCTACAAGATCCCAATGTAAGTTCGTGTGCTTTCTCTTTCTAATTCAGGCGTGCCCCAGGATTTGGTTTTGTCCCCTACACGCTTCCCTCTATTCCCTTCTGATTGGCATGGAATCACTCACAGACATGCTCTGTCCTCCCGCCTACAGGCGCGCTGTCTTTTCTCTCTACTTTTTCTACTCCTACTATTGTGGCCTATGTTCCTCGGAGCTAACTAGGTTCATGTTACCTTTACTCGGGCATTCTGCCCAATTTGTCTCCCCCCTTCTCATCATATTTAGTGTCCTATTTCCCAGGCAACTCTCTGGTCACTATGATCAGTCCTTTCTTTCCAATGCGTCATCCTTCTGGGATTCTCTCCTTGCTTATATCTTCCTCGTAAGCGTTGGTTTACAAAGATTCAAGTAGAACATTAATAGCATCAATTTTACCAGTCAAGAATGTCCTACAAATACACTAGGCACAGTCCCTTTTTTTATAAGCCCAATAAGAAATGTGTGTGTGTATGTATGTATGTATGTATGTATGTATGTTATCAATCAGTTTCATTTCTGTATTTCTTGTCCATAGAGAAAGAGCCGGACTCTAACATAGATTCAAGGCTCCTTCATTGGAACTTTTATCAACATCATCTAGGTATTTGTGCATATGTGTGTGTGTGTGCAGTATTTGGTGTTAGTGTATGCGCAGATTTGTATGTTTATTTTATGGATGCGTTTTTATGTCTAGATGCATGCATATGTATTTATGCGCTAAATTTTTGGAAAGTTTTATATATCTTTACAGTTCCATTGATGGCTTGAATCTGTAGTCTTCTAATCAGCCTTTTTCTTTCAGGTTTTGAGAACCCTAATTTTTCCAGGTTTTTGTTGAGGCAGTTCGTTACATACCCCAATGCCCCAACAATCACGGGTATGAATCTGATGTTCCAATCGAAGATATCACCCACATCATTAGCAGCTGTCCAAAAATGTCATCACGGTATTACCTACCTATGAGACATGATGTTGTGGCCAGTGTGTGTGTATGTATGTATGTATGTATGTATGTATGTATGTAT
>NC_068986.1:90413924-90414758 GCF_001194135.2 Octopus bimaculoides | reverse complement strand
TGTGTGTGTGTGTGTGTGTGTGTGTGTGTGTGTGTGTGTGTGTGTGTGTGTGTGTGTGTGTGTGTGTGTGTGTTTATATTTACATATATATGTAAGGAGAGAGAAAGACATTAACACAAGCACACTAAAAAATAAGAACATTGACACCACGTGGACGCTAATTGCAAAACTTGTGCATCAAGTCTTATCGGATAATATCATCTTTCTTCATATCACCAGAATTCTTCGTCACTCTGAATCTCTGTCCTTGCATTCTATATAAAATAAAATTTGTTTATTTTAGTTATCTACCTTAAAACAGCATATTTCCAAATTGTTCCTTCGAATTTTAACTATAAATTTTAACAATTCTACTAAATACCGCCTGCATGTAAATCGGTTGGACAGACCGAAACATTTGACTATGTGTGACGAATCATTTTTATTTTGATATAATGCTAATGTATATAATTCTCTATCTGTAGCTTCTCCTTGATTCCATTGAGAGTAGTTTCTATATAATAACTAGTTGTTGAAATATAATATACAAGCAAGCATGTGTGTGTGTGGTGGGGTGTATGTGTGTTTCTCTGTGTGATGATAGATACGTAAATGGAGTTGCTTAATAGCTTTATTCTAGGTTAAACATTACAGAACTTTTGGACATACTATTAAACGAAGGCTTATTACTAGAAGACAGGATAATGTGGATGTTTTTTTTTACTGTCTTGTATTTCCTCTCTAATAGTTAGTTATATTTAACTGTCGGCAGGAGGCATATTATAAATGTATTCTTTCTATCTTATTCCTCCTATGATTTACTGTTCTCAACTCTTTCTTCTAAATTATATATAT
>NC_068986.1:90405998-90409475 GCF_001194135.2 Octopus bimaculoides | reverse complement strand
GAGACAATTAAACAAACAAATCAACCAGTATCAGTTGTCGAGCGTTGGGGTAACAAACGCAAACACAAGACGCACACATATCCCCATATGTGTATGTGCGCGCGCGCGTGTGTGTGTGTTTGTACAACGAGCTTCCACACAGTTCCTGTCTTTCAAATCCACTCAAAAAGCGTTGACCACCCGCAACTATAGTACAAAACACCTAGAGCAAGTCTCGTAGAAAACACTTGCCCTGGGTATCGAAACCACGTGACTACAAGGCGAGCTTCATAACCACACCGCTTTACTTGTGCCATGGGTCAAAATTTAAAAGATAAACAAATATTGATTTCAAATTTTGCCACAAAACCAGCAACTTCGGGGCAGGGGTAAATCGATTACACTGACCCCAGTGCTCAACTAGTACTTATTTTATCGAGCCTGAAAGGGGGGAAAGGCAAAGTCAACCGCGGCGAAATTTGAACTCAGAGCATACAGACAGACGGAATGCTGTTAAGCATTTTCTCCAGCGTGCTAACGATTTTCCAACTCACCGCCTTAAAGACAAACAAATATTCTTTTCTACTCTAGGCACTAAGCCCGAATTTTTTTGGTGGGGGTGACCAGTCGATTAGATCGATCCCAGTACACAACTGGTACTTAATTTATCGACTCCGAAAGAATGAAAGGCAAAGTCGACCTCGGCGGAATTTGAACTCAGAAAGTAAAAACAGACGAAATACCTCTAATCATTTTGCCCTGCGTGCTAACGTTTCTGCCAGCTCGCCGCATTTAAAAACAAATATTAATGAAGAAAAGTTATTGGATTCTAAGATGTTTCCGCGTAGATTTCTTACAATTATTGTACTTCCGTTGTATGTAGCACCTTATCTTCAGGGATAAAATATGTTTTAGCATTTATGTTTCGATCGGAGATCAAATCCATCGAAGCATAGTGTAAATAAAGATTTTTGGCTAAAGCCCAAGTCCACAAATCGGAGTGAAGGAGTTGATCGACCCCAGCACTCAGTCGCTTGACCCGCTAAAAATTGCAGTCAAATTTCTTTCTAATTTGCCTTTCATCGTTTCGGGGTCGATAAAATAAGTACCAGTTGAGCACTGGGTCGATGTAATTGACTTATCCCTTCCCCAAAACTTGCTGGCCTTATGCCAAAATTTAACTAAATTTCTTTTAATTACACCCTACCCGTCTTTAAAAAATAAGAAGGATACATTAGATTATATAGTCCTAGGTACGTATGCTCCATCTAAAATAACAGCTGCTGGGATTGTCGGGGAAGGAACGCCTTTGATCAGAGATTTATTCGTTCAGAGATGACTTGGGGTTAGGCACCAATTGCAACAACTAGTATTTATTTTATCGATCCCGCGAGAGAGTGAAACGTAAATCTCAAACTCTGCGTGATTTGAACTCAAAACTGAAAGAGACGTAACTACATACCACAAAGCCTTTTCTCCGGCTGCTCTATCGATTTCTGTTAACCCCCTCCTCCACCCAAAATACATTTTTGGCGTTACCCTACTGATTCTACCGATCAATCACCTTTATAAATGTGGAAATTAACAGGAACGCCTTATCCCAGAAGATGAAATTAATGATAATCCGTCAAACTATAATCATATTAACAACACATTTCATACATTTAATTAATTAATTAGATTCATTTTCGAGGCTGTTGTTTAGGCCCAGGTAGCTAATTAACAGAGTCGTTAGAGCTTCTGTTAATAACTTAAAATATTTGTTCTGATTCCCTTGGTTCAAATCCCGCTGAGGTCAGCTCTGCCTTTCAAAAGTTATCTTTTATTTGTTTCAGTCATTAGACTGCGGTCATGTTGGGGCACTGCCTCCAAGAACTTTTAGTAGATCGAACCAACCACAGTACTTATTTCTTTAAGCCTGGTATATTTTATCGGCAATTTTTTACTGAACCACTAAGTTACGAGGACGTAAACACACTAAGACCTATTGTCAAGCGGTGGTAGAAAACAATCACACACACACACACTCACAGATGGACTGAACCCGGAGCCATGTGGTTGGAAAGCAAGTTCCTTACCACACAGCCACAAAACCTACCAGCCCAGAGCAGTGGACTAGTGGAATAATTTTGGTGTCGCATGCAATGTTTCTCATACGAGGTGGACTCTATAAGGATTGAAAAATGAGGCAGATAAATTGTCGTGTTTGATCATTTAGGAACAAGGCCAAGAATTTTAGGGAGGTTGTTAATCGATATCATTGACCCCAGTACAAGACTGGTACTTTATTTTATTGATCCCAGAGGGATGAAAGGAAAAGTTCGCCTCGATGGCATTTGAATTCAGAGCGGCAGAGAGCATATCAAACACTGAAGGGCGGTTCTCCGCCTTCTGATTCTAACGCCAGCGACGATACTGGCCCGAAGCTGTGTTAACTTACCTCTCCTTTAAACAACATCAGTGACGTGGAGAGGTGGAGACATGCATGGGAAACTGTTGGTTTTCACAAAATACCTTGCTTACGCCTGCTCCTTGGAGGGTACCATTCCCGGTGCAGATACTCAGAGGATCTACGACAGATGAAAAATACAAGTGATTGTTTAGTCTCAGGACATCTCTGCCATAGCAAATTTGCGTTCAAATTTGTACAAGCTTGGTCATCCAGTCTATTTTTAGACGGCGGAATGTGATTTTTTAATGGAAATTTAGCTGCTATTTCTATTAAATCAAGCGGCCACGTAGAGGGTCCCTCATTGGTCTATGAATCTCACCGGATAGAATAAAATCGTCTTTTCTTAAACTTTAAGTACATTTTACATGTCCTTTCTATAAAAGAATATTTCTAGTTAGATAATTAATCCACTGATTAATTAAGAAGTATTACGTTAGAGATAATTATAGAACTCTATCTTTTCTATACGAATTTATAAAGGCTGTGATGTTTAGTTGCTGCAATCTTTAGTCCCCAAAAAGGCCATGATCGAATTTATTAGAGTTGTATGAGTTTAGGTTAAGGTTAGGAGACGTTAGAATTGGGATTAACTTATGATAGATCTTCATTTCAGAGTTTGATATTCTATGACTCATTCAAAATGTGTGGTTTTTCGACAAACTCACAGCTAGCTGAGTCGACAGAGAATCAACAATCATCTTGACCGAAGATGTGAAGATATTCCGCATCCTGCTACGAAGTCTGCTCTGTATTCATGGCCAACATGTGTAATTTTCTGGGTCCCTGACCAAGTACTTGACATTCTCTAGTTCAGTCTGACTAATTATAAGCAGAGAGCTATAATCAACGGGTTCACAGTACAAAGTCACCAAGCATTTAGATAACTTATTATGTTGAATTCAAATCCTCCTTGAGATGGTTATGGAAACCCATCTCAGGGATTTTTTTTTTAATAACTTATTGTGTTGAATTCAAATCCTCCTTGAGATGGTTATGGAAACCCATCTCAGGGATTTTTTTTTTAATAACTTATTGTGTTGAATTCA
>NC_068986.1:90402972-90405170 GCF_001194135.2 Octopus bimaculoides | reverse complement strand
GATAACTTATTATGTTGAATTCAAATCCTCCTTGAGATGGTTATGGAAACCCATCTCAGGGATTTTTTTTTAATCTAAAATTCTGGAGATACAGAATATTTCAGGATCCTTAAGAGCTGTCTACGATTTGACAGTGATCATTAAATCTCTTAGCTTATTACTAATTCGATTAAAATAATTTTGATTGATTGCAATTTCTTTTCTAATTTAAAGCTGACGAAGATCCGATGTGTCAAGATGTGAAAGACGACGTTGTTCCTGATCCATCCAGTTGTTACCATTTCTATTACTGCCACTATGGACGTTTAGGACCAAGACACCGATGTCCAGCTGGCACCGGCTTCTCTACGCACAGTAAGTCCTGCGAATGGTCGGCCAAGACAAGTTGTGGTGGACGCATGCGGCGTTAAGTCTTTACCACATGACTTAAACATCCTTAAAACAATCAGTTTTTAGCAGGACCGTACAAGTATTAAAGAAAGCAACACTAATAACAAATAATAACAACGCCAACAATGACGACAACAACAACGAAGACGATGACAATAAGAGGAGGAAGAATAGGACAAAGAATATCAAATGTATTTTTTTGTGCAAATGATAGCTGAGCTGTTTCTAGGAAGACAAGCTCAATGGATTAGTATTCTAAAGGTCTATTTATACCTTTCTTCTATATTACGCTGATTCTGTCTCATTTACATTTATGTAACTTTGAAAATAAACTACAATTAATCATATTAACAATAATAATTAAAGTGTTTGCAAAATATTTCAAAGAATTGTATTTGTTTTATGATTCACAACCCTTGTAAATTAAACATTCGACTGGATTTACAATACTCCTATTTTCATCTAATAAAAGTAGTATGGTGGAGACGCAATGGCCCAGTGGTTAGGGCAGCGGACTCGCAGTCATAGGATCGCGGTTTCGATTCCCAGACCGGGCGCTGTGAGTGTTTATTGAGCGAAAACACCTAAAGTTCCACGAGGCTCCGGCAGGGGATGGTGCCGAACCCTGCTGTACTCTTCCACCACAACTTTCTCTCACTCTTACTTCCTGTTTCTGTTGTGCTTATAATTCAAAGGGTCAGCCTTGTCACACAGTGTCACGCTGAATATCCCCGAGAACTACGTTAAGGGTACACGTGTCTGTGGAGTGCTCAGCCACTTGCACGTTAATTTCACGAGCAGGCTGTTCCGTTGATGGAATCAACTGGAACCCTCGACGTTGTAAGCGACAAAGTGCCAACAAATAGTAGTTTGAAAAGGGTTTAGAAATTCCAAGATACCACGACGTGGATATGAAGTAAGAGCAACAAAAGTGGGGAGAATGAAAGCCATCTCATCACCTTGTACACAACTAACCCCCCCCCCCACACACACACACACTCTTGCAACTCACAACGAAGGAACAGATCAGTTAACTCCTATATGGCATTGCTTGATTTGCAAGAAATAGCAGCTAAATCTCCCTCAAATTACATCCTACCGTCTTTTAAAAAGGGGATAGCGCATTTAATAGAGTAGCCCTGAATAAACTGTATCTGAGAATAAGATACGATAGACACGGCACGGACAGATTGTCTTTGATCATGTCTACGACTAAACACCACCAGAGATAATTCACGCGTGATAACTCGCCTAATTTAAACATATCATTAGACAGAAGGACAAAAGTGCAATACAGAGTTTGAGCTACTTTGTTGGGGTTAGAAAATATTTCTTCATTTATAAGTTCATATTCTTCTACAGTGAACAACTTAGACTTACTTAAAAAATATTGTTTACACGTCTAGGAAAGTTCTCTTATTACGCTTCTACAAACATATTTCCACAAAAGCGCTTCACAAACATACATACTTTTACTAAAGTACTGCGCATACCGGTCCACCTACACACTGCTTTACACTATCACTTCTACTGCACCTCTAACGTCTCTACTCGCCTAACGTCTACTCTCACCTAAACTCATTCTAACCATTACTAGTATGTTCCATTGAGCTGCGTGTTGGCATATTTTCAGAGTCCTTTGTGATACTCGTTCCAGCTCTGAGTTCAATTCCTACCAAAGTCCACTTTACTATTAATCCTTTGTTGTTCGAAAATAAAGAATACTAAGGATCGGTTCTTAGTTTCTCTCTCTCTCTCTCTCTCTCTCTCTCTCTCCCTCTTTATTTATTTCTCTGTGGGTGTGTGAT
>NC_068986.1:90391293-90401817 GCF_001194135.2 Octopus bimaculoides | reverse complement strand
TCTCTCTTCTTGAGGTGGCATATCCCAGATGTCCCTCTAGATCCAGGGCGGAGTGTTCAAGAGGTTTATCAACGTCTTAGAAGAAGAAGCACAAGAAGAAGAAGAAGAAGAAGAAGAAGAAGAAGAAGAAGAAGAAGAAGAAATTAGTTGTGGTTGGACCTGTGGTCAAAAATAACCAATTCGCCGTATGCAACCACGACGCCCTCACTAACCCATAGAGGAGTTGACAGCCCAAGGTAGATGTGTGTGTGTGTGTGTGTGTCTGTCTGTCTGTGTGTCTGTGTGTGTCTGTGTCTGTGTGCGCGCGCGCATGTAAGTGAGTCTGTGTGCACCTGTATGTATGGGCGATCTTACGATACCAGTACCAAAGCACCTACTAGTGTTTATTTAAATCACATCGGCCTTTTCCGTAAAAAGTGTACATACATTCATACATACATTCATTCATTCATACATACATACATACATACATACATACATACATACATACATACATACATAACCTCTCTCTCTCACACTTTCTGTCTCGCATACTCACTATAAAAAGAAAATAAGGTAATTTTTCAGATTAACACTCGCACGATCTTCACTACGGTGTTAGGGTTAGGGTTAGGGTTAGGGTTTGGGTTTGGGTTAGGGAATTCCGTCCCTAACCGTAACCCTAACCCTAACCCTAAACACTAACCCTAACCCTAACCCTAACCCTAAAACTAACCCTAAAACCCTAACCCTGGCCCTAAAACCCTGAAAAATTACCGGAAATAAAAATAATTTCAGTTATTTATCTCTCTTTCTTTCTTTCTTTCTCTCTCTCTCACACACACACACACGTACACACACCAGCGCCAACTTCAAAAGAAATCGCGCTCTCTTTATCTCCTTCGCTTTTACGATGTCGTTTCCCTCTTTCCTTCCAACACTTTTTACGGAAAAGGCCGATCTTTGGTAAAGATCGCCGAAGCCACTTTTTACGGAAAAGGCCGATCTTTGGTACTGGTATCGTAAGATCGCCGTATGTATGTACGTATGTATGTAATTATGTATATATTAAAGACATCATTATTCAATGTCTCTTTTTTTAACTTGAAAAAAAAAAAGATCGAAACTCAAAATACTGAAATATGAATAAGAAACAAGTTAAGTATAATAACTCTTAAATATTCATAAGAAAATATCGAGAAATAAAATCAAAAATTCTTTAAAACAATTAATAGCGCTTCAACACAGTAAAAACCGCAAATTATAAAATAGTGAGACGTGAAAAGTAAGTTGGTTTGTTATTTTCTTACTTCTTAAAAGTTATAATTGTTAAAACAATATTGTCACGAAAGTGGAAGTTAGACTAGCGGATAGAAGTGACTTAGAAGTGAATCTAAGTTTGATATACAAAGACAGGAAATAGGAACGGAGTTGATTGCAGTGAAAGAAAAAAAATAATGATAATTCTCAAAGTGAACAATGAAAGCAACACATTTAAGTTTGAATTTTCAAAGTTTTATTATAATTTAATATTGATCCAAATGATAGTTTGCAGAGCTAGTTTTATATGTGCATTTGTATGAGTACATACATACATACATACATACATACATACATACATACATACATACATACATACATACATGCATACATACATACATACAAGTCATAAGAAATTAGAAACTTCGAGAGAACGTGAAATAATTCGTTTTAACGGTTGAACTTGAAGTAGATAAGGTTATAAAATGTTTACAGAAGATGTAGGCTTGTGTCTCACGGGCAACCCTTAGCCTTTTATATCCGAAGTGGTTTTTTAACCCAATATTTATACGCTGTTATTTATAGCTTTATCTACTTCGAGTTCAGAGGTTAAAAGCGAATCAGACAGACAGACAGACAGACAGACAGATAGATAGATAGATAGATAGATAGATAGATAGATAGATAGATAGATAGATAGATAGATAGATAGATTTACATTAGGTTCTTATAAATGAGATTTGGACAAGAGACAGAAAGAAATAAAGACAGAGAAATTCAAATTAAAAGTTTTACATTGTAAAGTAACGAGTTCGATTCTACCTTCAATTCTCATCCTATCAACTGACGACATACTGAAATGGTTGAAGTAAAATTTGTAAGCACTTCTGCTGCATAAATTAACAATAAGGTAGGCGTTTACATGCTTAATGCATTAAGTCGAGACATTTTAAATAATCTTAATAACACCCATAATGAAGAGAGAGAAAAATAAATATCAAATATTTGGTGGTTAATTCTAATTACCGAAGGCAGGGGTGATGAATCCAGAATTTAAGCTGATTAAAATGAATTAATAATAGATTGTAATGAAGAGCGACTCCGATCATTGGCAATATAGTGACAACGCCGATTATGCTTCGGTCTTACTAAACCTCGTCAGTGAAGCATATTTCATAAAGATTAACTTTCCTGTTTAAGAGATCTAGAATCAACAGAATACCGAAAAGGCTGTCAAAGAGTCGCTGGTTCATGTTTCTATCATCAATGCTACACTGTTTCCATCTCCCAAGTATTTAACACTCAATTGCTACCAAATTTCTACCTAATTTGATGTTGCTGTTATCGCTAATCCCCGGGACAAGCCGTATCGAGCAAATCTATAATCAAAGATATTCCAGTCGCGACCATCCTGTCTTTTCAGAAGTACTTTATCCACTGTAGCCTTCCCTTTTTTAAGATGATAGGGTGTGGTCTGAGGGAGATTTGGCTGCTAATTTTAACTGATCGAGCAATCACATAAAGGTTTCTTCGCTGGTTTCCCATAGCCATAAGTAAATACCAACAGCTATAATGGCTGACCTATGTATGTCGTGGGGCTACTGTAGAAGTGAGGTCTGTTTCGATGGCCCTTACTTTTGAGCTCAATACTTCAGACGTTTCAAATCAAAATAGAGGTACTTTACAATGTCACGTTGACCCCCTTATCCAATTCGATCGCCACCAGTACCATCCTGCTTCAGACTAAATTGAAAACGAGCCAATGTTGACGTCTGCTGCAGTGCTTCTCAAGCATTTTTGATTATCGCTCACTTTCTCTTACTAACATTCTTTTAAACATCCCATTGCATCTATTCAACGCACTGCACCAACCACTACTACCACCACCATTTCATTATACAGACCCGTAATACCAGGCCAAAATAATTTAGTTCCTTTTACTACTTTAATATGAATGACTACTCACTGTAGCACCATTCAATTTTAAATGAATACCTGATATAGTCGGTGGAAAATTTTATATGACTACTGGGGACAGAGAAGCAGTAGAGGTTTTAGACGCCGCGGTATTCAATTCTCTTAAGGTTTTGTCTCACTTAAATATTAACTTCAGAAATAAAATTTAAACATTATGATAAACTGCAGAGGGCGAGCTGGCAGAATCGTTAGCGCGTCGGACGAAATGCTTAGCGGCATTTCTTCTGGCTCCGGCGAGGTCGACTTAGCTTTTCATCCTTTCGAGGTCGGTAAAATAAGTCCTAGGCGAGTACTGAGATCGACGGAATCAACAAGCCCACTCCCCATAAAATTCCAGGTCTTACGCCTATAGCAGAAAGGATGTTTTCACTTATTTTCATTTGTATTTACGATGTAAACATAATTATAAATCCATATAAATATTTGATTTTTCTTTTTAAACGATTTCTGATAAGGAATAGTATTGAAAGTAAAGACACTTCAGTTGGCGTCTTGTGGTTTATGAATGTAAATATAGTAAAAACAACTACATAGTTATATAAATTATTTGACTGAATATACAGGATTTTCTTTCATTTAGAAGACGTCATTTATTTTCATTGGTTGACGTTTCCATTCAGTCAACTGCATCAATAGGACAGAGTTTATTACCGGTTTAAGGCGGCGAGCTGGCAGAAACGTTAGCACGCCGCGCGAAATGCTTCGCGGTCTTTACGTTCTGAGTTCAAATTCCGCCGAGGTCGACTTTGCCTTTCATTCTTTCGGGGTCGATAAATTAAGTACCTGTTGAGTACTGGGGTCATTCTAATTGACTGTCCTCACCCCCAAAATTTCGGGCCTTGTGCCTAGAGTACAAAAGAGTTTATTTGCAAATCATTTTTTTCTTTTTGATATTGACAGAATTGTTAGGGCGCGGGACAAAATACCAGGCTACGGCCCTTTACGTATTTAGTTCAAATTCAGGGTGCTCGCTCAAAATTTGACGATTTTTATATCTCCTTTCTTAGAAACAGCTTGGTGTATTGTTGAATAGTCAACAGTGCTTGAGAGCATAAAGATTAAAGTTGTAGCTGAGAAAAAGTTAGCTGACATGGAAGACTAGAAGCCATCTGAATATTAGAAAAGAGTAATATGTATAAAGATAATTCGCACCGAGTATAAAAATGCCTACAGCCTGACTGCTGCCCGATGCTCTATGAACACTGTAAAGATTCTCAGACGTGATATGGACAATTGCAACGGAGACTACGAAGTTGTGGCCAACAGGCGCTCTGGCTGCGTCCACACACCAGGATTCATTCAACAACAAGGTGATAGAAGATCTGAGCAAAGGAATCCGGGCTTTGGCGAGATAGATAGATGTTGGAGTCGTCATGAAGCGGCTCTGAATGAGAATCTTCACTGCCTCTCGTACAAGTGGTGCAAGGGACAAATTCTGAAAGCCAAGGCCAAAGAGAACCGCTTGACAAAGGCAAATAAGCTTCTGAACAAGCTGAGACATCCTGTTGAGTCTGCAATGATCTGGTTCTTCTCAAAAGAAAAGAACTTTTGCTAGGGCCAGTTGCACAACATCCAGAATAACAGATGGCTTGTCTACGATCCATGAGATGTCCTACATATCAGGAAAACCAAGTTTCCTCAAACTGTGATGGTCTTCGGTCACTGGTAGTGAAGGTAACGTCATGCCGTCCCACATCTTTGAACAGGGCCTTAAGCTCAATTCAGACGGTTATGTGAAGCTTCTGGAGACTGTGGTAAATCCCCGCCTGGAGAGGGTTATTGCTGAAAAGCCCGTATGTGTTGCAGCAGGATTCGACTCTTTGTCATACGCCCGGAAAGAGTTAGAAGTGGCTATCGGAGAATTTCTACGACTTCAACAACCCCAATTTCTGGCATCCCCCAATTCTAAACCCATGGATTACTATGTGTGAAGTGCAGTTGAGAAAGTCACTAACCGTTCTGCCTGCAAACACCAAGGCCGAACTAGTGGACATGATCAAGGGGAGTGTTCGAAGATCTTCACAGGGACACAGTGAGGAACGCATGCGCCAGGTTCCGGAGCAATCTTGAGGTCGTCGTGAAAGCTGAGGACGGCTACTTTGAGTAAACTGTCATCTCTCAGCTATAATTTAGCTGTGATTCGTTGATATTCTTTTACAGTACTTTTATTTTTGGGTGGGATGTTGTATTTTCTTTTCTTTTTATGCAAATTGTAAATTTCGCCCAAACGCCTTGCGCTGCTAAGGTCAGCTTTGTTTTTTATCGTTTCATAGTCTTTAAAATAATATATCAGTCAAGCACTTGATTCGTGCAATATTAAAAAAACTAAGCGAATTTTCTCTTGGTTTATGCAATGTGTGTGTGTGTATTATCTCGTCTAAATAGGATGTCACAGCCCATGGTAACATGAAACATTCAAACTTGTAAAATAGTGAAATATGAAAGGGAAACGAAAAGTTCGTAAACTAACAATAAATATTTATATGAAATATTGAAATAATTCTCAATAGTAAACATTTTAAGGAAAAATTGAAAGTTATAAAATAGTCAAATGTGAGAGTGCTTTCGTTTGCTTTACTTGGTATATATGAACAATATTACTTCCATTGTTCTAAAATTATAATTACTATAACATTATTGTCATGTTGCCGGAAATATCAAAGAAGTTAATCAAAGTTTAAAAATGACGACAGGAAGTAGATAAGTATGTGGCCCCAATGAATGAAAACTGTTTTTAGAGCAAAGACGGTGTTCAAATTGAACACTAGTTTACTATTATTTTAGATTAACCAAAAGGTTGTTTACAGTTTTGGTTTGAGATATACATGCATTAGCATCGTTATATATCAGATGCATCATATGTATGGTTTGAATTATAACAGAAGACAAGATAATAAACAGAAAGGGATAAGTTACATAAATCATGTGCATGTAAAAATATTTAGATATTATCAAACATAAAAGAACTATTTGTAATCAGTGGTATCTTTCCGTGAACTTTTATTTTCATTATTTTCAGTGAGGAAGAAGGAATGATCAACACGTTTATTCAGAGATGCAACGAAGACAAAAATAATTTAAACTTAAAATCGAAATCGTTTCGTATACGCAATTCAGTGGAATTTAGCTTAGTGCTAATCTTGTCTTCTCGTTACCTTCGTTTATGCTTCTTTTTAATAAATAGAAATACCCGTTGAACCCAGAAAAACTTTTAAGGGACAGGCCTTAACTTCAACTACTTGGTGTGAAGTAAAATAGGCATCAAGTTTTCCTTGAGATTATTCAGTATTTTTCCCATCTAGCTGAGTAAATACTGTAGACTGTACTGTTATATTGAAAAAAGAGTGTAGTTTTTTCAGAGGATCCGAACTTAAGATATTTAATAGGTAGTCCATTATTTTATCAACTCAGTCATCTTGCATCTACATATTTTAAATAACCCATCGAACTGTTAAAGTGGATCAAGCAATCACCGCCAACATCCTTTATTGGTAGGACTACTGCAGTGTATTTGTAATGCAGCAAAGCTTAAAGATTTTTTTAACGGGTGCAGGCGTGGCAGTGCGGTAAGTTTGCTTTCCAACCGCATAGTTCCGTGCTCAGTCCCACTACGTGGGACTTCGGGCAAGTGTCTTTTACTATAGCCTCGGGCCGACTAAAGACTTGTGAGTGGATTTGGCAGGCGGAGACTGAAGGACGATCATCGTATATATATATATATATATATATATATATATATATATATGTGTGTGTGTGTGTGTGTGTGTGTGTGTCCGTTTTTGTGTCTGTCTTTGTTCCCACCACCTTGGTACAGTTTAAAACATTAAAGTTCCTATTTTACTGCGAGTTCACAGACAGAACCGAACTATTGAGTTACTAGTTCACACACAAAACTACTGAGACCGGTTAATATGACACAGAATATTAAGATCTTTTAAAATAAGCCACAAAGAAACAGTTTATCCCTCGTATGAGTAGCAGTTATCATGCTTTGTGATAACAGCTATCACCCTAATGTTGAGCGTCGGATAAAAATATCCTACAGTATTTAACTAGTTGTCATCCTAACCTTGAGCGTCATATAAAGCTATTTTGCAATATTTAATTTTGATTTATTTGCATCTGAGTTCGAATCCTGGCAAGGCAAACTTTATCATTCATCCTTATGGTAGCGATAAAACAAAGTTCAAGGAAAGATTTATCTAATCGATTGCACTCTACCTTGAAACTGGGGTTTTGTATCTAGGTTAGAAATTTAAAATGCTGCTAGATTAATGCAAAAGAACAAAAAAAAATGGTCCTAGCAAATTGGGATAGAGACGCAAATTCTACTTTTTGTTTGGATGCATTTGATTTCATTTACACTATAAATTCTTTTGATGACAAGCGAGGAAGCCATACAACTTCCTGCGTTCTCTTTTCTTTTCTTTTTTTAATAACTGGACAAATACTGTGCAAGCTATCACTGTAGATGAAGAGAAGAACGGGGCACGGTTTCTGTTCACCACAGCTGACCTGAAGTAAACAGCAACAACATAATACCTTGATTTTTTTATTTTTTAGTCTAATTTCGATAACTTTTTAAATCACTGAACGCTCAGCAAATCTAAATGCATTATTGACTGATCTATATTTTTTTTACTGTTTATTTATTTGAAATAATAATGATTATATCTGGGAAAGGTCATGTAAGCTTTTACAGATATGTGCTTAAAAAGTTCCTTTCCAGCCACCTGGTTCGGTCCAATTTCTTTGCGCGGAATCTTGAGTAAGTGTCTTCTCGAAAAGACCCAAGCCAACCAATTCGTAGACGGAAACTATGTGAAAGTCCGTCGGACAGGGGTTGGATAAAGTAAGCCTTTCTACTATAGGCACAAGGCTTGACATTTTGGAGCAGTTACAGTCGATTTCATCGACTCCAGTAATTGACTGATACTTATTTTACCGACTTCGAGAGGATATAAGGAAAAGTCGACGTCGGCGGTATTTCAACTCAAAACATAAATCCGGAAGAAATGCCGGTAAGTATTGGATCCGGCGTGCTAACGATTCTGCCAGCTCACCGCCTTAAAGTGAGTTAAACAAAAATAATAGGAACAACTTGTTAAATAGAAGTTTTATTGTTTAATCCAGAGCTGATACACTTCTGGCTTCAATCACAGCTTTAATACGTCGAGAAATTAACTCGTAGTTTAAGCCATTCTTCAAGCAAAACGTCTTTTCGCTCTTTCAGAGAAGACGATAGGGGGAAACAGCTCCTCACTTGCTGCTTCAAAATGAACCATAAATGTTCGATTATATTGAGAGTCAGTGATCGAGCAGGGAAGCAATTCAAGTGATTTTCACTTTTTTGCTCTCCGTAACAATTTTGAATAATATAAACCGTTTGACAGAATATGGAAATGATCAGCCAAAATAAGATACTCCTAGATGTTAGCTCTGTCATGCAGAGCAACTAAAGGGTCTTGAGAATTCTTTGATATGGCTTCCCAAATTATCACAGGACCACCTTCATGCTTCACGATAGAGGCCGAACAATTAGAGTTAAAAGCTTCGCCCTGAATTGGGAAAATGGTGAATGAAGATTCATCAGAAAAATGACTGTTCCATTGAGCCGTTGACCATTAGGGTCTTTGTGATAGGCTAACTGTCATCACCTTAAAATTATTGACTGTATCTCAATCAGAAACCATAATAATCATCATAAATGAGGTCAGTGTATTGGCAGAATCGTTAAAGCCTCAGAACAAATGTCATGGAATATTTCGGCTCTTAACATTCTGAGTTAAAACTCCACCGAGGTCGACTTCGCCATTCATCCTTTCGGGGTCGATCAAAAAGTACCAGTCAAGAAACCACCTCCCCACGAAACTGCTGGCCACGTGCCTAAATTAGAAACCGTTGTTATAATTATTATTAAGGTGGTAAATTATAAGTAGAACCGTTAAAACGTTAAGAGTAGCGGAAAAAATGCCCTGCGGTATTTTTCCGGCTCTTTACATTCTGAGTTAAAATCCTAGTGTGCTCGACCTTGCTTTTCATACCTCCTGAATCATAAAATAAAATACCAGTCAGGGACAGGGGGTCGGTTTAATTTTAATCGACTAACCCTTTTCCTCCAAATTTGTTAAGAACAATAATTTTGCTATATATAGGCTAATATTTTTAAAGTGGTAAAGTATCATTTATACTTACATAAGATTTATTTAATTAAAACTGTAACTTGTAGCTAAGTAACGAATGAATCTGCAAGGTTGAATATGTTTTTAGGTTTTTTTTTTTTTTTTTTTTTAAATTAGGAAAGTAGTTTTGTCCAACCGGGTTAATATTCAAATTTACAGATCTCTAAATCACATGTTTACAAACAGACAATAAATAGAAACGAAATGTTTGGCGAGGCAGCATTTATTTAGGTGGAGTAAGTTTATTTTCATTTCACCTGTTCTTGTAATACCTGTTCTTCGTGACATTAGCTAATTGTTTTCTTTTATTCTTGTTTTTTACCTTTGTCAACTTATCATCATTATCGTCGTCATCACTGCTGCTACCGTTGTCGTCGTCGTAATCCTCTTTCCAGTCGTCGTTGTTAGCAGCAGCAGCAGCATCCTCGCTATTACTGTCGTCATAGCGTTGTCGTTGAAGAGAGAAGATAACTAAAACCAGTATGTAAATAAGAATAATTAAGCATTTTTTAGTTCAAATCCCGCTGGTGTTAATGTTGTTTTTTTTACATATCCCCAATGCCAACAATGTCAGTATTGGTCGCATGAAACAGCAACAACAGCTTCGTGTCTAGTAAAACTATGCTTTTCGGGCTGATCTTTATAGAATGTCCAACGAGCTTTTGTTAACCTGTAACTCAAACCCCTCTCTATTTCGTGAGGGGAAACTGATGAGAAGGAACAAGATGGGGTTCTCCTGTCACCCACCCACAGAAATGGGGAGGAAGAGAAAGGAGGGATCTATTTTAAAACGGGGGCGCCAGTTTTCATTTATGTTTTATGTAGTGTTTTTGGTACGGAAAGACTTTCAAACTTTGTATACTTATCTATTTTGTGTTATAGAACAGAAAAATATTTTTGTATTCGAATTTATTTCATGTAAAAAATTGTCTTATTTCGATAATTTCTACTAATCACTGACGTCTATTCAGTTGAAAACAGTTAGCGCTGTAACGGTGTATATCGTATTAATCCCCTAACCCTAACCCTAACTAGACTGTTAACCCTATCCCTAACCCTAGCCCTAAAACTAACCCTAACTCTAGAATCCGAACTCTAAAATTGTTACACACATAGATACGCGCAG
>NC_068986.1:90390244-90391271 GCF_001194135.2 Octopus bimaculoides | reverse complement strand
AATTTATTATATAAACAATATATGCGTATAAATTACGATTAAACCGGATGAAATATGTCACAGGGAATAACATTTTTATGACCGCCCAGCAGTAACTCTATTCAGCTGAATAGACGTCAGTGATTGGTTGAAATTACAGAAATACGACAACTTTAACATGGAATAACTTGCGATGTACGTTTTTTTGTTAAGAAGACTAAGAGTAAAAGATGTTTTATATGACACATTCTACCAGTGTCCCAAGTTTCAAAGTGTTTCGTTAGTGTTTCGTTAAGAAAATACTGGCGCCCCCGTTTTAAAATAGATCCGAAAGGAGAAAAGGGAAAAAATGGGAAAGGGAATTAATCGATTAAAATGACCTCTGTACTTAACTAGTACTTATTTTATCGACCCCGAAATGATGAAAAACAAAGATGTAACGATTCTGTAAAATCCAAACCCTTTGAGAGGGTAAATATACTGGCCTCAAACTTTTTCACAAAGCCAGCAGTTTAGGGGTAGGATGTAAGTTGTTTACATCGACTCCAGTCTTCGACTTGTACTTATTTTATCGACATCAAAAGGTTGAATGGCAAAGTATACCTCGTGGAATAAGAGGATATTAGGCATTAGGAGTAATTGTGAGTCATCTTGAATAATTCTTTCTCTAAGAACTGTTTGTAAGTTATTTTTATATACTTTCTCGTTATTAAATTGTTTACTAATTTTGGATGAAATCTCTGACATAAATACAGCTACTGTACTTCTATACTGATCTGTTTGCCGACAGTTGCTCCCTCTATAGTCTTTCATTGTTATTTGTTTCAGTCATTTGACTGCGGCCATGCCGGAGCACCGCCTTTAGTCGAACAAATCAACCCCAAAACTTATTCTTCGTAAGCCTAGTACTTATTCCATCGTTCTCATTTACTGAACCGCTAAGTTACGGGGACATAAACACACCAACATCTATTTTCAAACCATGATGGGGGGGGGGACAAACACAGACACACAAACATATATATATATATATATATATATATATATA
>NC_068986.1:90387750-90388772 GCF_001194135.2 Octopus bimaculoides | reverse complement strand
AGTTCAGGCAGATGTTAACGAAATAAACACGCGTGAAAGAAAATGAAAAAAGCAAATGTTGTACACATATAGTTCAGGCAGATGTTAACGAAATTATAAATGGAGATTAAATACGCTTTACACCGCTTAAACTGCCAAAGGAGTAACTGTAAACAGGTGAATACTTGTCAGTGATTGGTTGAAATTATCGAAATAAGACAATTTCTTACATGAAATAACTCCGAATACAAAAATTTTTTTCTGTTCTATAACACAAAATAGATAAGTATACGAAGTTTGAAAGTCTTTCGGTACCAAAAACACTACATAAAACATAAATGAAAACTGTTGCCCCCGTTTTGAACTAGATCCTATTTTTCTTGTATGTTTGTCATCCTAGACCAAGGAATAGCTGATAGAATGCATTGATGCCCCACATGTAGCCAACAAGAATGGGATTAAGTTTCGATATCTTTAAAGTAAGTTTCAGAGTTAATTATCTATTTTAGGATAAATGTGGTTTTAGCTTCCTTCATTTATTATTTAATTTTAAACACTCCGACAGCAAGTTTTCGTCTTATAATTGCAAGGATAATTTCAATTACCAGAATGCTTTGTTTTTGTCTTTCCCCAACCCTCTATATGTGTGTGAGACCCTACCGTATGTGTATTTGATAAGTAGAACGCGCTCCTGAAATATTTTCCGTCAGCTAAGTCCAGCAGTTTTTGGGGAGGATAAGTCGACTACATCGACCCTAGAGCTCAACTAGTACTTACTTTATAAACTCCGAAAGGATGAAAAAGAAAGATGACTTCGGCAGAATTTGAACTCAAAACATAAAGAAATGCCGTGAAGCATTTTGCCAAACGAGTTAAGGATTCTTATTTCTTTATTGCCCACAAGGGGCTAAACATAGAGGGGGCAAACAAGGACAGACAAAGGGATTAAGTCGATTACATCGACCCTAGTGCGTAACTGGTACTTAATTTATCGACCCCGAAAGGATGAAAAGTAAAGTCGACCTCGGCGGAATTTGAACTCA
>NC_068986.1:90384379-90387740 GCF_001194135.2 Octopus bimaculoides | reverse complement strand
TAATTTATCGACCCCGAAAGGATGAAAAGTAAAGTCGACCTCGGCGGAATTTGAACTCAGAACGTAACGGCAGACGAAATACCATTAAGCATTTCGCCCGGCGTGCTAACGATTCTGCCAGCTCGCCGCCTTCTTAAGGATTCTGCCAGCGCGTTGCCTTTATTGGCAATGTTGTTAAAATCTACCGTTATTATGAAAGCGTCGAGCTAGCTGAATCGTTAACAACGCCGGGCAAAATGCTTCGTGGGTAGTCTGTCTTAAACATTTGAGTTCAAATTCCGCCCACGTCGGATTTGCCTTTTATCCTTTTGGAGTTGATAAAATAAGCACCAGTTAAGCACTAAGGTCGTTGTAATCAACTTACCCGTCCCTGAAATTGCTGGTCTTGTGCCACAATTTACAGTCAATATTACTGGGTTTTTTTCCAACAGAGAATCAGATGGCTTTTGAAAGAATGTTTTCAATGCCTTTACAATTGTATTTTGAGTGGCTTTTTACAAGACCTTTCTAATCAATTACAAAACCAACACACACACACGTGTGTGTGTGTGAAAACTAAGTTCAATTTAAGGTGTGATTTTTTTTTCTTGCCGGATGGATAATTGTTTAAATACTATTTTTTTCTTTTTTTTGCTGGATATCCTTCGCTAATATGTCGTGATTGATAATGGTTTCTCAGTTTCTTTTCCCTTTCTTATTTTTCGATTTGTTTTTTGCTTATTTTTCGTTTTTTTTTTTGTTGTTGTTGTTTTTTTTCTTCTCAAGGTTACTTTTGGGAGGATCTTCTTTTCTTCCATATTAAGCAATGAGTTATTAGCAGCTGCTTTCTAGCCCTGATTATCACTCTTCTAATTCCTTCTGAGTCAACAACACTCATTTCTGTCCTGCTGATTTATTCCTTGATTGTTTTGGCTGTTATTTCTTTTAGAGTAATCAAATATTCCACAGGGCTAGCTTCTATTGATTCCGTTTGAAACAATGTCGAAAGTAATTTGTTTTAGCTGTTGTTTAGCCCAGGTTATCCATGGCCGAACAGGCATATAAGACGTTAGTAGAGTTGTACTAGATCTGTGATAGTAGTTCTACATCTGTTGATCTTCCGAAGGATGGAAATATCTATAGATATAGCGCTTCAGGCTCATAAATGTTGAAGACAGCATTGTGCCATGCAATATGCAGCGTTTATGCAGTTTTACAGTTTAATTAGATTACATTTTTCTTCCCTATTTACTTTGTTCTTGTACGCATGTTGTTGTTGATGGAAAATGAATGGAATAAATCCATGATCAATGGTGTTCCATTCGTAACCATCCCGTCTTTTGGGCATTCCAGGGGCTACTCTTCAATAAATCTTTTAAGAGAATTTGAGATACCTTTGGCTGCCATTTGTAGCAGTTCCAGTGACTCCTTCCTATACGCCTGTAGATTCTAGAAAGTCACAGCTGAGGTGGACACTGACAGAATCAGAGAGCAAAAGTTGTTGCACTACTACAATTATATTTGCTTGTGTACGTCCTAGCAGTTATTGCTCCTTCAGAACAAACCTGCGATCAGCGAAGGCCTATGTGTTTGGCGGACCATGATGAGTGCGTGATTACTAAATCCCAAACAGATGTGTGCGACTTTTCAACAGCACTTTGCTTGATTGCTTGGGATGAATAGTGGGCCGAATCGCAGGATGGATTTCAGTACTGGCCTCAACAGCTTGATGCGACTCCCAACAACAGAGGCAGAGTGTTGAGAAAAGCCGGGAGCAGCTACTGAAATATGGAAAGCGGCGAATAGCTGCACGAAGGGCAAGTCACCTGGATTGGATGGTCTACCCTACATGCTCAACGCTTATATACCAGGCATTTGGCGATTTAGCAGATATCTATCTCAGTTGGCAGAACAGTAGAATTTTCCTAGTCCTGTGAGCCAAGAAGCGTAGCACGTCTGAGAAAAGACCTGGACAAGTATACCACATTGATCATTTTCGGCTCATAACTCTGCTAAACGCAAATTTCAGTAGGTGAAATTTCCACGTTCACGCTCTCTAAATGATTAATAGTGAACAACGACGCCGTTCTCGGGAAAATTTTGGGAGTCGATGGAAGTCAATTGGCTTGTCTGTTTCGGCTATCACCTGGATCCATAATACTGAATAATTTCTAGAAATCCCTGGTCTGTTTGTGCTAACGGAGAGTGGGGATTGCCGGTTCAGGAGAAACTCTGCAAACATTGAAGTACTGTCAACTGAGCCTGTCCAAGATGCGCGCAAAGTAACGAAACCGTTCTGCGCACACTCATCCAGTGGCCGAGCATTTTGACACGGGGGGAAAATGTCGTATAGTTGCTACCGCATTTAGGACGGGTCCAGCTATCAGCTGGAGCAATTGTGAAGATCGCCTGTCGTTTTCTTTGGGGCAAAAATAGATAGTTTTTATCTGTGTGGTGAACTTAGAAAGTAGCTGTGTAGTGAACGTGACTGAAAGAGCTGAGCGGAGATACATTACTCTTTGGTCAAGCGCTCAACATTATCCAGTTTTACTGAAGAAGGAAAATGAAGGCGGGAAAGGAAGTGCTTCTTCCTAATGAATTTATTGGAAAGTGGATGAGTTTGTTGAGACTGTCGAGTATGGTCCGTGTGAAAGAGCATGACTCAAATCATACACCTGTTAATTAGACAAAGACAGCTGGGTGAGGACACCTACCTTAGTGGTCAGAGTGACCGTGGTTTTTCTGGGGTTCCACAAGTACCTTTGAGAAAGTCTAGCACCATCCCGCCACCTTGTGGAGAATTTTTATTCTTTTCGAGTTTTTCTTTTTGTTTTGTAATCTCTTGTTTACACATTTTTTTTAAATATAATCCCACACTGTATCCTCCTGTACCGTCCTCGATCTTTTTGTCAACACTTCGTGGTTGATAAAGAAAGCATTGTTATTATTATTATTATTATTATTATTATTATTATTATTATTATTATTATTTACTAATACATTCGTGTACACATGCACACAAACACATTCATAAATTCTACACACACTTATATAAATGTATGTATATGCATAGATAGATAGATAGATAGATAGATAGATAGATAGATAGATAGACAGATAGATAGATAGATATGTACATATAGGTCCGGACACATACATACGCACATACACAAGCATCCATACGTATGTTTTCTATTTCAAAGAAAAAGAGAAAACAGTATACACATGTCATACTACTTAAAGTAAACGTTTCTCGAGTATTTATTTAAATAAATAGAGTAGGTGAGGCACTTGTTAAAGTCCACTCTTATATTCAAATGTTCATTTGTGTCCGATATGTGTGTGTGTGTGTGTGTGTGTGTGTGTGTGTGTGTGTGTGTGT
>NC_068986.1:90382767-90383312 GCF_001194135.2 Octopus bimaculoides | reverse complement strand
TATATATATATATACATATATGTGTGTGTGTGTGTATGTATATATATATACATACATAAATACATACATATAGCTACATTCATATGCACACACATACACACAGGAGTGCACACACAAAATAACACACATACCTGGCACACATCCTTACGCTCTCACACACATACGCACGCACACACACATAAGCACACACATACACACACGCACACACACCTCTCACATACATAAACGCACACACACACATACACAACACACATACACATATACATACATGCACACACGCACACACACCTCTCACATACACAATACTCACTCACATACACAACACACACGCACGCACGAAAACATACACAATATACACATACACGCACGTACAAAGAATATACACACACGCGCACACACACGCACACGGACACACACATACAGACACACATAAACACACGCGCATACACACACACACACCCGTACCTAACACTCACAATCCCCCACACACACACGCACATCCACACACATACGCACACACACGCACACACCCACATACACACCCA
>NC_068986.1:90377610-90381675 GCF_001194135.2 Octopus bimaculoides | reverse complement strand
CCTGCAGAACTAATGTGGGGTATAGAATATGGAATATACAATATATAATATGATATACAATATACAATATAAAATAAAATAAAATAAAAATGGATGGCACCATGAAAGAAAGTATTGAATGTAGATGAAATATTGAGTGTTCAATATAAAGGATCAAATATATAAATATATAAATATAAATATATATATATAAAGGCGACTCGAGTTTCAGGGCTATTTCCCTTCGTCATGGCCGGTATGACAGACTTTAACAGACTTTAATATATATATATATGCCTGTATGCATGTTTATATTTGTCTTTATTGTTCATATAAATGATTGTATGTCTAAATCTATATATGTCTATATATGTGCGTATGTGTGTTTTTTTCAAGGCATGAATACTTTATCATTATTATTATTATTATTATTTATTATTATTATTATTATTATTATTATTATTATTATTATTACTTCCACAAATCATGACATTTCTCGGTCTTTGCAAATTTATTTCCAACATTCCATCTAAATGAATACAACAAATAAAAATAAACAACATTGAAAAGGTTGATTATTTTTGTATTCTGTGAGCTCTAAACACCAATTGTTGTTCCAAATTCTAACCATTTCTACTGAACTATTCAAAGCATCGAAATGACATGACTTGCACATAACTCTTTTATTCAATATAATCTAATTGCTATGCCACTTCTCTTTCTTATCATTATTTATGGTCAAGGGGCGGTTTACCATTTTCTTTAAAAAATTTTTAAATATATTTTTTCACGTCTAACTTCTTATAAAGCCTGCTATTATACATACCTCTAACTTATTAAAAAATGTGTTACCTATAACAAACAGGTCAGTAAGTTCGATCTTTTAAATAAAATTGTTTGATTACATAATTGTTTTTGTTTGTTTTTTTGCTTATTTTGTTTTGTATTTTCTTTATTTTAGTTAATATTATTGATCTGTCTGCTAATTCTCACGTGGCTTTTGCAAATCCTCCCTCACTGGAGAAGCCGATGCGACTGATGTTCAGTTTAAAGTTTTGTTCATCAAAGTTTGCTGAGAATAGATTTCTGGAGATGATGGAGTGGGTAAAGCGTTTTGTCATACGCATTAATAGGGATGATGAAATAAGAAGCGGAATGAGGTGATTTGGCGCGAATGTTGGGACACATACGATTTGGTACAGCTAGTTTTGGTGACGGTACTTTTTAGCGCTGGAAGCAAACACACGCACGCGCAGAAATATACACATTCAGATAGAAAGAGGGAGAGTAAGAAAGGAAAGTAAGAGGGGAAAGAGGGAGAGTAAGAGAGGAGAGAGGAAGAGTAAGAGGGGAGATTGAGGGAGAGGTGAGAGGGGAGATTGAGGGAGAGGGGAGATTGAGGGAGAGGAGAGGAGGGAAAGGGAGAAAGATGATTAACATAAGCAATGAAAGACGAGTGACAAACACTTTCCCTTTCCTCGTGCACATAAATATACTCACACGCTTAAATTTAAAAAATGGAGGGAGGGATAGAACGAGAGAATCATTAAAAGGTCTGATGTCAAATAAGTCAGAGTCAAATCAGTGACGCTGAATAAATGGGGTCAAAACAGCTCTGCTTGCCGTCTCATGCTCGGTAACATGCTAGTAGATCGCAAGTACCTAGAAAAGGTTTTGCTGTAACAGACGAAAGAAACTGTTGAGGTAGCGGTAGAAAAGATAACAGAAACTGTGTTTTAGTGAGTGAGTCTTTGCCAATCAGCCGAATATGTTTCTTTTAACAAAAGGGGAATTATCTCAAAGAGGAAGTCAGCATAACAAATATAAATATCTGTTGAAAAGGTTTGACTAAGATTATCCATGTGGAGGCGCAATGGCCCAGTGGTTAGGGCAGCGGACTCGCGGTCGGAGGATCGCAGTTTCGATTCCCAGACCGGGCGTTGTGTGTATTTATTGAGCGAAACACCTAAGCTCCACGAGGCTCCGGCAGGGGGTGGTGGCGACCCCTGTTGTACTCTTTCGCCCCAACTTTCTCTCACTCTTTCTTCCTGTTTCTTGAGTAACGCTGCGATGGCCTGGCGTCTCGTCCAGCTGGGGTGGGGGAACACATACGCCATAGAAACCGGGAAACCGGGCCCATGAGCCTGGCTAGGCTTTGAAAGGGCGACGTTTATCGTTTTTTTTTTAAGATTATCCATGCAAGTAGCGGACAAAAGTTAAGAGAGAGGGAATGAGGGGGGAAGGGAGAGAGGGTAGATATATGCGTGTATTAAACAATATGTATTTTAAGCGCAGAACAGCGCGGATCTGAAGTGAAATACATTAAACTATTACAGTTTCACTGTAGATAAAATAAGAATGCAAATACAACTCTTCTGTGATTTTGACGCACAGGAAAAAACAGAAGTTTCTTGACGAGCCGTTACACGGTATGTTGCTCATTCCTCGGAGATAACGAACCGCCAAAAGCACGAACATGCAAATTAAATAATCCACTATGGTGTTAGCTTAATTTATGATTTTATATATCAACTCTATGCTATTGATTAGGTACCTCGGGTGGATTGGAGCTGTAATTCGAAAAGTACAGCCTTATCACACACCGTGTCACGCTGAATCTGCCTGCGAATCACATAACAGTGTAATACTCAATCATTTATACATTAATTTAGGGGCAGGTAATTCAGTTTACGGAACAACTGAATCTTCAACCTCAAATGACGGAGATCCACCGCGTGTATGTATGTGCATGTACGTGTGTGTTTGTGAGTGTGTGTGTGTGTGTGTGTTTATATGCTTGTGTCCGTGTGTATCTCTGTGTGTCTGTGTCCTTGTGTGAATGTGTCAACGTGCGTCTCTGTATGTGTTTGTGTAGGTGTGTGTCTGTGTGTTTATATCTGTGTGCGTCTCTGTGCGAGTATTTGTGGAGCAAAGTCGCCCGCCATCTGAGACAGTGACTCTTAGCATTTAAAACGACTTTAATAATTGCTCTTTGTGTTTGCTTCATGTTTAAATACTGTGTAATGAAGATTATTTCCTTGGAGAACGCCATGCATTTTATTCCATAAGAGTCCTCCATTCAGGTACAATACTTTTACTCCTGCAGACTTTTGAACCATCGCTCTCAAACTTTTCCAGCTCTGGACTTCGAACTACAAGCAATATGTCTCCATAAAAGTATTAACGCCTACGTGAATCTCGACCAGTTAAGACCGGCTGATATTTTATGGCTGATGTGATGAATTTCAAAAAAAGAATGCGAGTTTTCCCGTCGGATTGATTGATCAAATGTTCCAGAAAATTTGGCTAACAGTCATAAAAATCTGGCCAATTCAGCTTCAGACTAGAGTCACTCGGCCATCCAGATGAAACTTTGTCACTTTTCTCAGAAAGTTTAATCTCAAGCTCTCTTTTACCTTTCCTTATTTTAACATGCTTTTGTCGCATTTCACAAAAATACCAACCTTTAATTGTTGCATGGAATCCCGCTCACTGATTATATGCTTTAGATTTAATTCCTTCTTCTTATTTTGCCTCCAGTAACTATGGACTACTTTCATCTTATCTAGCATGTTGTATCACCGAAGATTCCTATTATATATTCATTTTTTTCATGATTATTATTCCATTGAACGATGCAAGTCAATAAAGTATATGAAATCACATATAACTATTACTATGGTCATTCTTGTCTTCACACGTAGCCTTCCTGATATTGTGAACTACTAACGAAGAATTATGTCTAAACTATGTTAATTAGATATTAAATAACGTAGAAGTGATTATGTGGTCATGAAAGGATAACCTCAACTTAATAATTACTGCCATATATATATATATATATATATATATATATATATATATTCTCTTTTACTCTTTTATTGTTTCAGTCATTTGACTGCGGCCATGCTGGAGCACCGCCTTTAGTCGAGCAAATCGACCCCAGGACTTATTTTTTGGAAGCCTAGTACTTATTCTATCGGTCTCTTTTGCCGAACCGCTAAGTTACGGGGACGTAAACATACCAGCATCGGTTATCAAGCGATGTTGGGGGGACAAACAGACACAAACACACATACATATATA
>NC_068986.1:90375056-90376943 GCF_001194135.2 Octopus bimaculoides | reverse complement strand
GTGGTGGTGGTGGTGGTGGTGGTGGTGGCAGTGGTGGTGGAGGTGGTGGTGGTTGTGGTGGTGGTAGTGGTGGTAATGGTGGCAGTGGTGTTGGTCTTCGTGATGATGATGACGATGAGTGGTGAAGATGATCATGGTAGTAAGGGTAGCAGTGATGGTGGAGGTGGTTCTACTTTTGATTGTAGTAATGTTAGTAATGATGATCATCGTGGCGGTGGTTTTGGTAGTCACGATGAATGATAAGAATGATAGTGACAATGATGACGGCAACGACGACTAAAACCACTACCATGACGACGACGAGGCGGAAGAGGACGAAGAGAATAATGATGACCACAATGACAACCACTAACATCACCATTACCACCACCACAACCACCAAGTATGCGGCGACGGCGACGACGTTAATGAGGATGACGATGACGACGACGACGACGACGACGACGACGACGACGACGACGACGACGACGACGACGACAACGACGACGATGATCATCATCATCATGATTATAATCCTCACAAAACAAAAATCGCTACCCAGGAAATATCCCAACTCGACAACCTCTTGCAATGAAGAGAAAGCTGTCAAGAAAAATAAAAACTGAAAAAAAAAAAGAAGAAAAGGAGTAAGTTACAAAACAGCATCAACTCCATCTCGATCCCAAACACCGCCAAATCCAGAACAACTACAAGCACACTATCACTGCCACAACCTCCACCAACAGCAACGAAAGAAAACTGACGAACGCAACAACGAACTCACAGTAACAAAACGGGCAGACAACCACACTATACAAACAACATCCAGAACAACAACACCAACTAAATACACAACTCCATCCACAACAATGAATCGCAATCAGATCAAACTTTGTGCTGGTAAAGTTCTGTGGTCTTATATAGTACAAAATGGAGACATAGAAACAGAAAGAAAAGCCCTCAATAAAAGTCCCTGATGACTTGAAACTGGTAATACTGACAAACAACACGAAAGAAAAATGAGAAGGTGGTTCCCACATGACGTTGGAAACCCTAGCATCATGACTTCGAACAGACACCTTCAGGGTTTCCCTAATGACCCCATACTGTAAAGAGATTTTGATACATCCAATTACCTACAAAATAAAAATCCTTCTTTCCTACGAACATGCCATCTTTGAGAGAGGCGTTCATAAATGCAACTGACCTAGGATTTCCCTGGATGCAGGGATGCCTGTTCAATGACCTCAAGTCACTAGCTAAAGATGTGATAACCATCAGTAAAGACCAGGATTTTTGACACGCGCTTTGGTGCCTAATTTTGGCAGGTTTGAGATCAAAACATTTCTTAGCCGACCTGGTAGGGTAGAGTGACGATGCTGTTTCAGAAAGAGCTAGGTCTCAAGATACGATCGATCTTCCTGGAACTGGATGGTAAGCAGTGGTTGCCAACACTAGCGAAGTGGATGCCATCAGACAAGTAGTTGCCAAAATCCTGGCAGGGGTGGGACACACAAATATCTTCAGACATCTAGAGGTTTTCATAAGGACGTTCCGTCCTTTAGCATTAGTGGGAGATTAGAACGACATCACTGATACACATTTGGACTGTATGGCTTTCTGATTGAAGATGAATTTCAAAATGCTTAGCGGCATTTCGTCTGTCTTTACATTCTGAGTTCAAATTCCACCGAGGTCGGCTTTGCCTTTCATCCTTTCGAGTGGGATAAAATAAGCTTCAGTTACAAACTGCGGTCAATGTAATCGACTTACCGCTCCCCTGAGGTTGCTAGGCTTGTGCTAAAATATGAAGCCATTGTTAAGGTAATGTGCTGACAGAACCGTTAACATGCCAAAGAAAATGCTTCGCAGCATTTCTCATTTCAAGACGCGCCAAGGTCAACTTTG
>NC_068986.1:90370859-90371620 GCF_001194135.2 Octopus bimaculoides | reverse complement strand
ATATATATATATATATATACATATTAACATATATAAACGTATAAATATACGGAACTATATATGTATTTATATATATATTATACATATATATATATATATATATATATATATATATAATCTACATACAAGCATATGTATGCATGTATGTATGCATGTATGCATGTATGTATGCCTGCATGTGTTTATATATCATAAGCCTCGTTTTCAATATTTTTTATCTATGTCAAACAGTAATATACAATTTTTATATGTTCAGGTGTGTGTGTGTGTGTGTGTTATATACATACATATATATATATGTATATGTGTGTGTACATATATATATATATATATATATATGTACATACAGACAGACATATATGCAAATAAGTAACATACATACATACATACATACATACATGGTCTTTGATATTGCATTTTTTAATAAACCATAAACCTATTTAAACTTCGAAGTCAGTTCCAATTATATGATAAGACTACACTCTACATGTGCATAAAGTTTCTCATTCTGTTGTTTATAAATATGCAGATAGATAGATAGATAGATAGATAGATAGATAGATAGATAGATAGATAGATAGATAGATAGATAGATAGATAGGGAGAGAGAGATAGCTAAAAAGCTAGGCGTTTTCTTGTTTTGGCACAAAAAAGCTAAATTTGAATATTTATATATCGTATGCATGTGTATGTCTGCGTGTATATAATATATGTGTATGTATATATACGTATGTATGTACGCACTATGTATGTATGTATGT
>NC_068986.1:90363725-90364820 GCF_001194135.2 Octopus bimaculoides | reverse complement strand
ATATATATATATATATATACGATGGGCTTCTCTCAGTTTCCGTCTACCAAATTCACTCACAAGGTTTTGGTCGGCCTGAGGCTATAGTAGAAGACACTTGCCCAAGGTGCCATGCAGTGGGACTGAACCGGAACCATGTGGTTCGTAAGCAAGCTACTTACCACACAGCCACTCCTGCGCCTTTGTGGATATTCTTGTAGTTTTGTCTTCGTTGAGGCAAAGTATATCTAACTTTTTATATTGTCTTCCTCTTCTCTCATGCCATACTGATTCCCACTTGTCCTTTAAGCATTTCACTTCTTGTTCTGGTGTTGAGTTATCAATCCACCTGGTTTTCTTGTTAATGCATTTATAGGTGATGGTTCGCCTCCGTCTTCTGGGGAAGCATGATTAGGTTCTGCCTGGCCAAGTAATACTGGTGACTCAGAATGAACTCCATGTTTTCTTCCAATTCTAAATCAATCCATGTCTGCATTACATTAGCAAACGACGGACTTGATTTCGAGATTGTGATAATCGATGATTTAATAATGTTACCGTTCTGGCTACGACAGTCGATGCTGCTGTTTTCGTCATTGTCATTTTTTTTGTTTTTGTTTTGGGGGATTTTTTTTTGTCATGCATGATTGAGTTAGTTTGGTGTCGTGGTTGTTTTTGTTGTTATTCTCATTAACGTTGTATTCATGTTGACACTTTGTAGTCCCAGGGACGTATCTCTTTAGACTTCGTTTCAGCAACAGTCGAGACATGCCTTTCTAAGCAGGAATGTCAGTTGATTTGCTGACGACGGGTAGGAGTAATTTTTGGAACATTTTTTTCCTGTACCCTCTATTTCTTTGATTGAAAATGATTTAGCCGTGTAGCAAAATTAAACTAGATATTATGAAGTAGAATTTTGGAAAGAGCACATAACCCATTCCGTGTTCAAAGCGTGAAGCCAAAACAAGTATTTCCGCGGGTGTTCAGTCTCCTTCGAAAAACAAACCTAACAGTTTTCCGACGAAGTCGGGAAAATAGAAGGAATATCGAAAAGACTTACTAACATAAAAACAGCGTGGCTTTCACATGTACTGCCAGTGTGTGTGTGTGTGTGTG
>NC_068986.1:90359937-90361728 GCF_001194135.2 Octopus bimaculoides | reverse complement strand
TATATATAGGTTTTGTATATATATGTATATATTTATATAAATAGGTTTGTTTGTATATGTACTTATATGTGTTTGAGTTTGCCCCACCTCTCTATCGCTTGGCAACCGACCTTGGTTTGTTTATTTATAACTACTAAACATAGTGCTTTGTCAAAAGATAGACTGATGGGTCAAGCACCAAGCTTAAAATATAAACATCGGGATCGATTTGATGGACTCACGTTTTGAAGACTTCAGTCGATGAAACCGATCTCAGTACTTATTCCTATTTATACAGAACCACTAAGTTTTCCCTCAAATGTACAATCTGCTTCATTGAGTGATCTTCCGTTTTTACACCAAAAGTAATGCTAAAATGGACATAACTTTTTTATTAAGTGACATAGACCATTCAAAGTGCATATGCTAGTAGAGTAACTCTTTCTCTACAGTAACTCTTCCTCCTTTTCTTTTAAATTTCAGACAAATAATGGGTTCCAAACAGAAGTAACGAGCTGTCATTGACTTTTGATGAAGGTATAAAGTACATTCTCTAACATCCAGTATTGGTTACATAATGTTTATGGAGATAACACCTTTGGCAAAAGCAATAAGCACAAATGATTGGAGAAGTTTAAAGAGAAGGAAACCAACGTTAAAAACAAACCACACGTCGGAAGATCATCAGCTGTTACCACTGATACGATTCATGAACGGGTGGACAAAATGATTTGCGCGGACAAGCTAGTCACAATCCATGAGCTTGCTGCATAACTGATTACGATCCTAATTTATTACAGAAGATAGTAGGAAATGTCGGATATCGGAAAGTCTATGCAAAGTGGTACTTCGGCAGCTGACAACAGATTTGAAGGAGAAAAAAGTGAAAGTCTGCCCTGATCTGTTGGATGCGCTTGAAGCCAATAAAGACGCTTAATTTCCCGATCTGGTGACAAGAAATGAAACGTGAGTATACCTTTATAATTCGGAGACAAAGCCGAATCTTCTGAATGGCCTCACATCTCTTCTCCAAAACGTAGGAAGTTCAAGAGCCAGCGATCAGCACAGAAAGTCGTTTTTCAGGATGACATGAGTGCCATCCTCTTTGATTTTCAAGAACATTGATGTTCTGTAAACGTCTTAGAGAAGCCATTAAGAGGAAAAGGTTGAAAATGAATCGGGAAAACAATCAAGCAAATTGGTATGAAAACAATCAAAACAATCAAAAATCAAGCAATCAGCAAATTGGTATGATCATTGTCCCCACCAACACCCACCTATCCACGGTTCATCATGGATCCGGTTCTGTCCGACTTCCACTTGTTAGGTCCAATGAAGAACCGTCTTCAGAGACAACGAATTGATGAAACAGACGAGGTGAAGATGATTGTGAAGAGGGTGCAACAGTTTCAAAGAGGTCTCGGGAGTTGAGTTCGGCAATGGCGCGAATGCGTCGTCTGTGATGGAGAATTTGTTGAGTAGTATTTTTCTATTCAGGAAGAATTATTCTAACATATGCAATTTGAACGACCTGTATTAATTAATAAAATGATTATGCGGCACAACCCTCGCACGTGTGTGTGTTTGAAGGCTTCACTAAGCATTGCTCCGATTTACCGTTTCCTTACATCGAACGAAAGGTCGGAAAGATAAAACTCGGAATGATGATAAACGAAAGTTTTTCAGTTTCCAAATCATAAAACCTCGCGCCATCTATTGAATATTTTCTTTGTCCTTTTTTGTATAATATCTTGCGCATAAACACGCATACACGCATGAAGGAGCACATGTATTTAAATGAGAAACACTTGC
>NC_068986.1:90356035-90359630 GCF_001194135.2 Octopus bimaculoides | reverse complement strand
AAAAATAAAAAAGAGAAAAAAAAAAAAGAGGCGAAAAAAAACATCGAGACAAAGAAAAGAGATAAAGGAGAATAACACCGAAAAAATCGGAAGAGTGGTCGAACTTATGAAAGAGAGCGAGGGAGAGAGAGAGAGAGAGGGGGAGAGAGAGAGAGAGGGGGGGAGAGAGAGAGAGTGTGTGTAGCAGGTTGTCAGAGATAATACAGATATGCAATACTACCAGTAATCACGTGTTCTCTAATCCCGTGTTCTTTCACTGAGAATCCGTATCATTTCAACAAGTTTCTAGTTCCATGTAAACATGACGTTTATTCTCTTTGTGTTGTTTTTCTTTGGAGTATTGTTGATGTTAATCCTGTAAGCTGGTTGAGTTGTTAGCACGTCCGACAAAATGCTTAGTGGCATTTGTTCTGGCTCTTTACATCCTGAGTTCAAATACCGCCGAGGTCGACTTTGCTTTTTATCTTTCGGGGTCGACAAAAATAAGTAACCATAGGCGTAGGAGTGGCTGTGTGGTAAGTAGCTTGCTTACCAACCACATGGTTCCGGGTTCAGTCCCACACTGTTTGGCACCTTGGGCAAGTGTCTTCTACTATAGCCCCGGGCCGACCAAAAGCCTTGTGAGTGGATTTGGTAGACGGAAACTGAAAGAAGCCTGTCGTATATATGTATATATATATATGTATGTGTCTGTGTTTGTTCCCCCAACATCGCTTGACAACCGATGCTGGTGTGTTTAAGCCCCCGTAATTTAGCGGTTCGGCAAAACAGACCGATAGAATAAGTACTAGGCTTACAAAGAATAAATCCTGGGGTCGATTTGCTCGATTAAAGGCGCTGCTCCAGCATGGCCACAGTCAAATAACTGAAACAAGTAAAAGAGTAGAAGAGTAAAAGAGCTGAAAATTGCTGGTCTTGTGCCAAAATTATAAATTCTTGTGGTATTGGTACCGAGTTCAAATCCCAACTTGGAAAATTTTGTTATTCATCTTTTCGAGGTCAATAAAATAAAATACTAGTCAAATACTTGGGTCAATGGTACCGCTTAAACCTTTCCCATCAAAACAGTGAACCTTGTGTCTAAATTAGAAGCCATTATTGTAATTAGTATGAAGGCTTGACAGAATCGTCAGAGAATAGACATGCCGTGCGATATTTGGATAGAATGCTTCGCAGTATTGGTTCCGCCTCTCTACGCTCAGGTTTCAAATCTTGTCATCCTTTTGGAATAGATAAAAAAAAAATGTGTTCAAATCCAGGTGGGTAAATTAACAGAACTGTATAATGAACATGTAAGACGCTTTGCGGTACATACATAGGTAACTGCCAGCATTACTCGAAAAAATAATTCTTTCTAATTTTGGTACAAGACCAGCAATACATGGGGGAAGGAATAAGTTGATTACATCGACCCCAGTGCTGAGCTTGTACTTATTTCATCGATGCCGAAAGAATAAAGGCAAAGTCCACCTTGGCAGAATTTGAACGCAGAACGTAAAGAGCCGAAACAAATGATGCTCAGCATTTTGACCGAGTTAATAATGATTCTGCCAGTTCAATTTCTTTATTGCCCACAAGGGGCTAAACATAGAGAGGACAAACAAAGGGGTTAAGTCGATTACATCGAACCAGTGCGTAACTGGTACTTAATTTATCGACCCCGAAAGGATGAAAGGCAAAGTCGACCTCGGCGGAATTTGAACTCAGAACGTAACGACAGACGAAATACCACTAAGCATTTCGCCCGTTATGCTAACGTTTCTGCCAGTTCGCCGCCCTTTTCCTCAAAATAATAATTCATTCTAATTTTGGTACAAGGCCAGTAATTTCAGGGAGAGAGTATAAATTGGCTGCATCAGCCCCAATACTGACTGATATCTATTTTATGGACCACGAAAAGATGAAAGACAAAGTCCACCTTGGCGGAATTTGAACGCAGAACGTAAAGTGCCAAAAGCAAAGCTGCAAATCATTTTGTCCAACATACTGACGGTCCTGCCAGCTCGTTGCCTTCCCCCACCCCCACCCCTAAAGGTAATAATAAATCTTCCTACTATATGCACAAGTCCTGAAAATTTGGGGGAGAAGAGAATAGTCGACTACCCCGATCCCAGTACTCATCTGATGTTTATTTTATCGACTTCGAAAGGACGAAAGGCAAAGACAGCCTCAATGGAATTTGAACGCAGGACACAAAGAGCCGATTGAAATGACGCCAAGCCTGTTCTCCGGCGTTTTAACGACTTTGCTAGCTCACTGCGTTTTCCTCAAAATAATAATAATAATCGTTAGTGTTTAATGTTAGGCAAACGGTCAGACATTTTAAAGGAGTTCAATTGATTGCATCAACCTTAAGACTTGAATATCACTTATTTCTTTTATTAACCCGCACAAGGATAAAAGACAAAGTTGACATCGGTGGGATTTGAACACAGAACATAAATTGACATAATTAAACGAAGCATACTATCTTTTCTGCCATCACTCGTTTATGAGTTTTTATATTGTGTTTGTAATATTTTTTTTTAATCATCAAATATCTAACTTCTTTATTTTTCATATCATCTTTTCAGATTTTCTCTTGTTTAGTTTTTCCCGACAGCGCATGTGTGTGTGTGTGTGTGTGTGTGTGTGTGTGTAAACACTTAAATAGAAATATACTGCTGCAAATAATTGCACATATTTAAGCGCCCTAACACACACCAAGAGAGAAAGAAACAGAGAGAGTGGCAGACAGACAGATATCCTCTAAACAATTCATTCCAGAAGAATCCATCCTGCATCACCAATAGTCTTTGGAACAATCAAACCACTCTGCATCATCAATAGACTTTGGAACAATTCACTTAAGGAGAATACGTTTTAGAACAATTTACTCTGGAACAATCTAATTTCTAGACCAATGCATTAAGTGTTAATACATTCTAGAATAGAAATTATCAACTTCTTTTTGTAACGATCTGCTTTTGAATATTTTTTTTTTACATTTACTCAAGGCCCACATGCATAATATATTTCATGTATTAGAATATCCCCAAGTATTTCAACATTTCATCAGTATCAAAATTTATGCAAGCAAAAAATTTTAACAAATTTGTAACACAATGGACTATCTAAAAATTATCAATTGTTCAGTGGTGTAAAAAGAAATACATTAAATTTGCTTTTTTTGCTTTTTTATAAAGTCCCCATACCCTCCGAGAAAGCCTAAATGGCCTTATACTTGTGAGTTGCGTCTCAATCGTTGGCTTCATTTGTTCAAGGACAATCTATTTGTAGAACAATAAGATTTGCGACTATAATGTGTTGTGGGTGAATTGATGTTATTATTTCATAGCTTCTATTTTATGAGACTCATCATATTTTGCGTTTAAAATTTCCAACCAGATGGTTGCGGATTCAGTTCTACTGGGTGGCTTAAGGCCGACCAATGCCTTGTGAGTGAATTTGGCAGACAAAAACTAAAAGAAACCCGGCGTATATATGTACATATATATATAAATACCGTCTAAGAATCCATAAGTCAGGAAAAAATGTATTCGTAGTCCATTCAACTGACTACATATATATATATATATATATATATATATATATA
>NC_068986.1:90355399-90355867 GCF_001194135.2 Octopus bimaculoides | reverse complement strand
CTGGATAATTCCAGATCCCGGATTTCTAGCTCTGCATAAGAAATGCTCTGTCTTCTTCAGTGGAATATACTCAGAATGCTTCATTATATTCACTGCGGTGGTATTCTGATCATATCGCACGACGAGTTGCTAGACGGGCAATTTAAACTGGTCGTGTGCATACGTGAATATATAAGTATGTATACGTTCGTATATGTAAGTATGTTATATATATATTTGTATTTATGCAGAGCCAGAAATCCGGGATCTGGAATTATCCAGTAATTTTTTGCTAGTTTATTTTGTCTCTTTGTCTTCTCTCCTGGTGCTATATGAACATTTAATGTGGTTTTAGAGTCAAGTTTTGACTGCTATTTCCACAGTGGTGGTATCCCTTAGATACCCTAAATTATAATTTTAAATATTTTTTACCTTTGAAGGTTTTTATTCCCATGCTGGCCACCTGATAAAATCGGTATTGAAATATCG
>NC_068986.1:90347754-90355179 GCF_001194135.2 Octopus bimaculoides | reverse complement strand
ATATATATATATATATATATATATATAATGATCTTAAAATAATAACCACGAATCTTGTAATCACAGCTACCCAAGGTTTCCTGCATGAAATAATAATTTATTCCACCGTTTATCAAGCTGAAAACAAGACTGTTTGTCAGTTGTCTTTTGAGCAGATAATGTGTCTAGAAGAGACGCTTGTAATGAAGGAGACAGGGAGAAAAATATCGGGGGAATAACCAACATTACAATAATTCAATTTCAAGTAGACGTAAACCAAATGTTACTAAGCGGTCTCTTTATAAATTCCGACAAGATGTATTTTCTAAAATGCGGACATAATGAAAAAATTTCGTTCCTAGAATTTATATATATATACGAGATGTTTGGATAAATTTGACGGTTTACATAAAAGTAAAAGAAAACGCAATATCCGATCTAAAAATATAAGTGTTTTAAAAAATGGAAAAATATCAACTAGATTATGTTATGGCTGAGAGATAACGGTTTACTCAAAGTAACTACTCCCAGCTTCTACCACAGCTGAAAGACGGCTCTTGAACATCTTGCATGCGTTCCTTAGAGTGTCTCTCGGAAGATCAACGAATACCTCCTTCATCTTGGTGTTGCAATCAGAACGATTAGTGCGTTTCTTAACCGCGCCCTACACATGGCAATCCATGAGATTACAATCGGAGGCCAGAAATTGGGGCCGGTTAAATCGTAGAAATTCTCCGACAATCACTTCTGACTTTTTCCGGAGGTATTACAAGGGACCGAATCCTACTGCAACACATATGGCCTTCCTGTAGCAACTCTTTCCAGCTAAGGGTTGACCATGGCCGTCTGAATTGAGCATAAGGCCCTGTTCAAGGATGTAGGGCAACATGACGTTACCCTCACTGGGGACACAACCAAAAACCATTACAGTTCAAGGAAACTTGGTTTTCATAATACATGGGGCATCACATGGAATGTAGGCAAGCCACTCGTTATCCTGGGTGCTGTGCAACTAATCCTGATAGAAGTTCTCTTCATCTTAGAAGAACCAGATAATTCCAGGTTCAATAGGGTGTCTCACCTTGTTCAGAAGCTTATTTACCTTCGTCAAGCGGTTCTCCCGAGCCTTGGCTGTCAAAATTTGTCCTTTGCGTTTTTTGTGGTAGCAAAGATCCTCATTCAGGGCCAGCTTCATGGTAATGACTTCAACATCCATGTCTCTCGCCACAGCTTGGATTCCCCCGCTCAAATCTTCCATCACCTTGGATGAATTCCAGCATGCGGACCGAGTCAGAACGCATGCTGTGTTCCTTCCTGCTGGCTACTGCTTCATAGTCTCTGTTGCAGCAATGTCATGTCTTACAGTTTTTACAGTACCCACAGAACGTTGATGTCGATATTTTGGTACTCGGCAGGAATCATCTTTCCCAATATTCAGATAGTTTCCAGTCTTCCATGTCAATTAACTTTTTCTCAACTACAACTTTAATATTTATGCTCCCGGCGCCGTTGATTGTTCACCAATGCGTCAAGCTGCTCCTGAAAACAGGAGACATAAAATCGTCAAATTATATATATAATTATATAATACAGTTCTATATTTAAGAGATGAGGAATTGTGTACATTATTTACATTATTTATAATTGACGGATATTTGTCCTCATCTTGTTTGTTGTTAACACAACGTTTCGGCTAATAAACCTTCCAGGCTTCATCAGGTGTCTTGGGGAAATTTCGAACCTGGGTTCTCATTCCTAAGGTATTTTTTGATGTTATTATTATTATTATTATTATTATTATTATTATTATTATTATTATTATTATTATTATTATTATTCAGGTCGCTGCCTGGAATCTTGGGGTTAGTAACCCCCGCTCTTAACCACTACGTTGTCGTCGTCGAGTTCATAGTAGTAGTAGTAGTAGTAGTAGTAGTAGTAGTAGTTGTAGTTGCTGTCGTTGTTGTTGTTGCTGTTGTTGTTTGTGGCAGCATATATATGCATACATAATAATAACATCGAAGAATACCTTAGGATTGAGAACCCAGGTTCGAAATTTCCCCAAGACACCTGATGAAGCCTGGAGGGTATATCAGCCGAAACATTGTGTTAACAACAAATAAGATGAGGACAAATATCCGTCATATGTAGATAATGTAAATAATGTCCTGTTTTGCCATCTAAAACTTTCACTGAACCTCAATCTAATATATTCAATGTGTACATCCAAATGATTTTTGTCGTTTTTTCCGTTCCTTTTTGTTCTTAGATTTTCCTATACACACATACATACAAACATACATACATATATACATACATACAAAAGAAGACCCAGTACTTGACTGGTACTTATTTTTCAACTCCGAAAGGTAAAGTCGACCCGAGCGGAATTTGAACTCAGAGCAAAATAAGTCGGAAGAAATACCGTAAAGCATTTCTTCCGACGGTCTAACAATTCTGCCAACTCGCCGCCTCAAATACTATTATAGTAATTACAAAACATTTACGATCTAGATCAGCTCACTCGACATTGTCCATATCCTCAATAAATATGTTCCCTTATGTAAATACGAAGAATATATATATATATATATATATATATATGTGTGTGTTATTAAGGTTATTGGCGCTTTAATGAATTTGTTTATAACCATTTGGTTGCTTCAGTAAAATACTTGGAAGAAGCAGGTGATAATTCAACATCTGTTCAAAGTTTAGAGATAAGAAGCCATGAAAATGCTAGTGAAAGCTTTATCTCTACATTTCTCATGTTGTCATATAACATTCATTGATTAAATTAGTTTTTCACAAGACTGTTATGTTGTCGTCAATACGGCCGTTGTCGTCATCGTCGTCGTCGTCGTCGTCGTCGTCATAGTAGTAGTAGTAGTAGTAGTAGTAGTAGTAGTAGTAGTAGTAGTAGTAGTAGTAGTAGTAGTAGTAGTTATTGTTGTTTGTGGCAGCGTGTGTGTGTGTGTATTATATAAACGCACATACACAACACATACAATATTGAGTGGAAGTGACTGTTAGAATGACTGTGCATGTGTGACTGAAAGTAGCTTATACTCATTGTATATAGAAGTGTCTATATTTATTACTGTATCTATATGCATGCAAGTTTATATGTGTATATGTGCGTGACTGAGAGAGAATGTAGTGTATTTCTATGTATACGCATGTGAGTGTGTGCATGTGTGCGTGCGTGTGTGTGTGTGTGTATGTGTGTGTGTGTGTGTACACAGAAAGTGAGAGCTAGAGATGCTCAATATAGAAATCACGTAGTAGTGCTCAAATTATTTTAACTTAAATTCCGAAATCTTTATCAAGAACTAATTCCACGGGGTTAAGAGTGGCTATAAGAGAAATCCAGGAGAGCTGATATAGAGATAGGGACGTCACCCCACTACAGTGCTTAAAAACCTGTTAGCTAATATTAGTAATAGGATATCGAATTTCTCTTCTTTTAAAGAAATATTTGGTAAGGAATCTCCCTACTATAACAATGTCCTAGCTAACAGTTATCTTCAAATATACGACTTCAATTTGAAATATGAATCATAGAAATAGACCTAAAAATAGAACTAAGAAAATAATATCATTCGCCCCACTTTCTCCTTAAATGTTAAAAATAACAAGGACAAAAAATTCCTGTCTCTTTAGATAAGCATTTCCCAGTAATCCACAAATACAGGAAGATTTTTAACAGATGCCTTATTAAAATACCATACAGCTGCTGAGCCAACATGATGAACATTTTCACTCATAAACATCACCATGAGTCCTCTCGCAGTTTTAACTGCCGAGACGCTGAAGCTTGCCCACTTTTACCAGACGTGTATGATAAACTCCATCGTGAACAAGGCAGAAGTAACAAGATAATCTAGCCGAAAAGAAAAATTACATCGGGTTAATTTCAAAAGACGTTAATCAAACCCACCTATCTTCTTTCTGGTACATCGACAAAAGTAAAGCCGCTAAGTCGGTTAGTCATGTATGGGTGGATAGATAGATAGATAGATAGATAGATAGATAGATAAAAAGGAGTGAATACACGTTACTACATGCAATCTCGAGAAAAATATTTCAATACGAAGACTAGAATATATTTAACAGAAAGCGAAACTTTACTAATACAACATCGAAGTTTCATCGATAGGTTTATCAGGTATTAGTGATTAAGCAAGACGCAATTGAGTTAAGTGCCGTTTAAAGGTCACTAAGTATTTGAAAGTAAAAGAATTTGATTTCATTGGTTGTTGTAAACATATAGAAATGTCGTTTACACATCAGTTATATACAGAAATGTAGACGAGTAAATGATAGAGAAAAAGATAATTACGCGAAGAAAATGGAAAATAGTGAAAGAAAAGAGAAGAGATAGGAAAGAAAGAAAAGACTATATAAATTGTACAAGGTATAAATATGAATGGAAAGTTGATGGCGATAAAAGAAATCTAAGGAAAACTGTTTCATTGCATAATATCTTTTGTTTTAGAGAGAACTTGTATAATTTACAGATACGTGTAATCTTATTCTATCACAGAAAAAATATACTCAATGGAAATCCCGAGCTTATCTCATTATGTAAACACAGACTTTCATTTTTGCTGAAGAATTACAAAACGTCATCAACTTTCCGTTAATTAATTACATGTATTCTATAAGATTAAAAACCCGATAAAGTTGCGTCTTTTGTCCTATCTATTTGCATTTCAGTTGTTAAACTCGATCTTTTTATAAATAACTTATACCGCAACATTCAGTATTTTACAAATATCATTCGCACAGCTTCCCTATATCGTTCTAAAGCTTATTGTCTTTTCTCTTTTTCGTTTGCACTTTCCCTTTTCTGAATTCTTTTTCTATTAATTGCCTCACTTCTCTCTTCTTTCACTTATCAACCACCATTTTGTAAACAACCCGTTATATAAACAATCAATTATATAGGTTTTCTTTATACTATAAGGTTTGTCTCCTTTCATTTTCTCATTTATCTCTACCCGCTTCCTCTAATTACATATATGATAAATATATAAATCCATAATTATGTTTTATCAGGAATTCGAATTGACAAAATCATTAGAGCTTTGCGGATCTTTGTTCTAGATCTCTGCGCTCTGAGTTCAAATCTTGCTGAGATTAACTTTGCCTTTCATTCATCCGAGGGCCAATAAAATAAAGCACCAATCCAAGGCGGTTAGACAGAATGTTAAAGTGTTGGACAGTATCTGCGGTATTTGCTCTGGCCTTTTCTGTTCTGAGAGTTTGGTGGAGCAGACTTAATTTTAAATTCACTGTTTAACAACACCGCCTGGTCCTTGGATGCGTTCAGTGAATTTCATTTTGTTGCAAGAATTCGACTCGGTCTCCAGTATGAGGATATCTTCCTGTCTTCTTCCTACTAGTCTTGGAAGCCTGAAAAAGTAAAGGCTCATCAGCACTATTTACTCTCCCTAACAAAATAGTAAAGAATCGTTTTCATACTTCTTTGATTCAATGTCCAGTATATTACATTAAAAAACTAAAGAATGAAACTGAAAATCAGAATAAACCGCCACTTCCGAAATTTGGATAGGAAATCGCCCTACTCCAACTCCAAGTACCTAAATTCAAAAGCAAGTCCGAAAAATGTGATTCTGTTATGCAGGAAGAAATTTCTAGACGTACAAATAGAAAGATTCGAAGAAAATTATTAGGTCTACAGGGGAAAGATGTACAAAGACAAGAAGCAAAATAATATAAAATAGCTGTAGAAGTATGAAACCAAGTACGAAAAAGAACTAGCAAATATTAACACTATAATGCAAAAATCTCTCTAGGAAAATATACAAATTGATAACAACAGAAAGAACCATAACGCCTATAAATAGTTTACGAAGTAGTCAAGAAGCGACAAACTCATATCCACTAAAATGTAGACGTAATCAAAATCGAACAGAAATTCGATAAATTATACCAAAACAAACTCAACTACAACTAAAGACAATTCTTCTGTAAACAATTTACAAACAATATCAATAGAAGAGAACAGATACATTTTTGACAATCAAGTTATATTTCAAATAAAAAGGGTAGTCATGAGCACAAAAATCGCTCCCACTTTTGCAATACTAGGATGTGGCTTTTAGAAGGAAATCTATGCTTCAGTAGAGGTTATTTGTCACCAGAGTTTTAAAGCTTATTTTAAATACTCTTGAAAATACTTTTTGATCTATGTTTTATTTATTTGGAATAGAAATATGAAAAATCTTATATGATTTCAAAAATGTATTAACAACATTCATGAATTGATTAAATTCAAGATGGAAATGAATGAAAAAACTTCTATTTCTCGAAATTCATATAACTAAAAAAAAAAATGAGATCATTTTGACTGATAACTGCTGCAAAGAAGCGGATACATACCAGGAACTGATCTTACTAAAAATATTACATTTAAAATGGCAAGACGCATCTGTTCGATAATTTGCAAAGTCAACCAAACGAGAGAGATTTGAAGATCTAAAAGTATTCCTCCAGAGCTAAAAATATCAGAAAAATATATGTGTATATAAAGGGTAACGACCCCCTTCGGTCATGAATCACCATGGGATTGCACCGAGAAAGTTAACCCCACCCGCCCCGAGGCACAGTCCGGGCAAGGTTGTTTATGGAAGAGCAGCAGTCGCCCATGCATACCGGCTTCCTCTCTCCACGCTACCGATGTTATGGAAAGGAAAGGCAAAGGTCGATGCAGCTTAGCACCAGTGACGTCGCAACTCGTTTCTACAGCTGAGTGAACTGGAGCAACGTGAAATAAAGTGTCTTGCCCAAGAACACAACACATAGCCTAGTCTGGGAATCAAACTCACTACCTCATGGTTGTGAGCCCGACGCTCTAACCACTGAGCCACGCACCTTCACACACACACACACACACACACACACACACACACACATATATATATGTATAATGCCATAACTAAGGCAATATAAATCCCACTCCCTTACGAAGGCACTCTCACAATGGGGATGAAAACATAAACAGAAATATTTCATTTATAGTCCCCAAAATTCCAGAAACCAAACATCTTGCATTCTTATTTCTTTATTGCCCACAAAGGGTTAAACATAGAGGGAACAAACAAGGACAGACAAAGGGATTAAGTCGATTACATCGACCCCAGTGCGTAACTGGTGCTTGATTTATCGATCCCCGAAAGGATGAAAGGCAAAGTCGACCTCGGCGGAATTTGAACTCAGAACGCAGTGGCAGACGAAATACCGCTAAGCATTTCGCCCGGTGTGCTAACGTTTCTGCCAGCTCGCCGCCCTTTTTTTTTTTTTTTTCCCCACAAGAAATTTTATTGTCATGGTATGTAACAAGACACACCAAAGGACATAAGACTCTTTATTGCCCACAAGGGGCTAAACATAGAGGGGACAAACAAGGACAGACAAAGG
>NC_068986.1:90345336-90346174 GCF_001194135.2 Octopus bimaculoides | reverse complement strand
AGGAACTTTCATTGACATGCGTTTTGCTCCATTTATTATTATCCATATCTTCTCAAAATGTATCACTTTAACTTGGTATATCAACCTGTAAAAAGGCTGGGATATCCTGTTTTTTAGTGTAATTTTGCTACCTCTGGTAACCATTAACGTATTTAAATTATCGAAAGTTTTAATAACTGAGATAATATTAATATATACATAAACTAATATATACATATGTATATATATAATTTTTTAAATAGTTTCTGTTTCTCTTCCAGAACATTTTCGCGTCTGCTTCATTACCACGTTGCTGTTACTGCTGCTATTCCACAATGGTAATCCGCTGTATTATTCAGGACACCCAGGTAAAGGAAACTACCCACGGTTGGGTAAACGGTACAAAACTTCACTGCACAAATTCCTACCTTTGCACTCAAACCATCAAGTTATACAATACAGTAATAATCTTGTCCGGAGAATTTACAAGATTTTAGGTAAATACCATATCTAGATATCTCGCTCTTCTCTCTTTTTATTTCCTTCTCTCTCTCTGTTTCTTTCTCTTTCTCTCTCTCTCTCTTTCTCTCTCTCTCTCTGTCTCTCTCTCTGTCTCTCTCTCTCTCTCTCTCTCTGCATTATATTGAATTAACGTTTAAGCACGCTTTTACTCTTTTACTCTTTTACTTGTTTCAGTCATTTGACTGCGGCCATGCTGGAGCACCGCCATTAATCGAATCAGATCGACCCCAGGACTTATTCTTTATAAGCCTAGTACTTATTCTATCGGTCTCTTTTTGCCGAACCGCTAAGTTACGGGACCTAAACACACCAACATCGGTTGTCAAGCGATGGTGGG
>NC_068986.1:90343085-90343897 GCF_001194135.2 Octopus bimaculoides | reverse complement strand
TCTTTTGGTTTCAAAGCGAAGAACTCTGAAATGTCAGTTTCGACCTCCTCCTGGCTTGCGAAAGTTATGTCCCCCAAATGATTCTGTAAACTACGAAACAAATGGTAGTCTGAAGGAGTAAGGTCGGGAGAATAAGGTGGATGAGGAATTTTTTTCTCAACCAAGCTCTTCAATCTTCTGTGATGTGATCTTTGCAGTGTGGGGTCACGCATTGTCCTGATGAAACATCACTCCTTTCCGATTCACTAAAGCGGGTCTTTTTTTCTTCAAAGCCTGGTTCAAACGCTCTAATTGCTGACAGTAGACTTGAGCATTGATTGTTGCATTAGGAAACAGTTCTGCTGCCATTGGATGAATTTGATCAGATAAAATGCTTAAAGAGTCTTGATTATTAATTCTGCCATGAAGGGAAACCCTTGGGTTCCAAAAAATAGCCCCCCCCCCTAGATCATCACAGATCCTCCTCCATGTTTAACAGCTGGAAGAAGGCAGTCTGGGTCAAATACTTCTTTTGGCTGTATACTCGGCCGATGGTCGGAAATAAGGTAAAAGATGACTCATCCGAGAAAATAACATTCTTCCACTGCTCTAGGAACCAATTCTGTAGGTTTTTACTCCACTCTAAACGCTTTGCAACGTTTGTTTTTGAAAGTAGTGGTTTTCTGATTGCAGCCCTCCCGTGAAATCCGGCTTTGTGCAGCTCCCGGCGAACAGTTTTTGTGGAAACTGGGTTGTCGAGGTGGTCATTAAACTCTGCAGCAATTTTGGTAGCTGTTCTTTTGTGATCCTTTCTAACAATTCACGTAAGAATT